>NC_048569.1:91531826-91651826 GCF_013265735.2 Oncorhynchus mykiss | reverse complement strand
GGCCAGGAGGTTGTGGGATTCTAACATTCACCTGAAACTCCTGAAGGAAAAGACGTCCCTCATCGGCGATTTTCCTCTTGTAGGCGTCCAGAAGCACCTCAGATCCGATTGGCTCCACGTTCAGCAGGTTCTCCTCATCACCTAGGAAACACCAATCATCATACAGGAACAGGAGGAGATTGTATCTTTTTGAAAGGTTTTCATGGAGAGAGTTCAAAGGGTAGAAGAGTCTATAGTCTTGCAACAGTCATAGGACATCTACTCATTAAATTGATGGAGTTCAGCAAGCGTGTGTCCCTATGCACTTAAAGTAGATGGCTCTGTTTAAGAGCGTCTCAATCTGATCAAATTGGAAGAAATATTCACTTACTTGGCTGAATCAGCTCAATCTGTTCATCATTGTTGCTGTGGAACAAACAGTAATATCAGAGGATAGCAGATCTACTGTACGGTTGAATACCATCCTCTACCATATAATCTACAGCACTAAATAGCCAAACTAGAATGGATCTAACAAAGCTACTACTTACACAGCTACCTCTTCAAATACAATCTGAAGGTAATCTGAAGCCTACTGTAGCATTTAGAGACTTCCTGTCCGACAGGGACTGACTAAATACTAACTTGGACTTCTTGCGCTGCAGGATGTAGATCTTGTAGAGAACGAAGAGGAGAGCCAGAGACGTCAGGATGATGAGGAACACAAGGAACCCAATCACAGCTTTGTCATTGTCTGAAAACAGATGAGAAGAGTGGTAAAGGGACATTTACACAACAATGTAATAGCAACACTGAATGCTGTTTAGCCTACCATGAATGGAGGGAGGAGGAGGGATAAATGGCTACTTGTTCATACAGTTCATCAAAGTCATATTATTTTGTTAATTGGAGTCAGAGAAAGGTAATATTCATACAAAGTGTATCATTTTAATCAGCCTGACTTGAATATATTTATTGCAGGCTTCTGCATAAGATTCTGTACATGTAAAACTACTTACAGCGAGTAGTAATTTGTGTTTCTATTTGTTTACTCTCGTATTTCCCATTGAATGCAACGATCTGAAAAAATAAGACATTCATATATGATCCATGCACCACAATAGTTCCTGGTCCCCACAAACCCACTGGGTTAACAGGAACGCACAATAATCGAGCCAATACTCTCGTTAATGATCATCCTGACTATGTGAACACATTACCTGAGAGACATACTGGTGAAACACCATTTCTACATCTTCTGTTTAACTCATCTACATACAGTACATAGAGCATTTCATTCAGCAGTATCTAATGCCACGATATATTACAGCAGAGTCAATACATTAGGTTTTACTGTATGAATGTTGAATAACGTACCTGAACTGTGTAGTCTGTTAAATAGCTGAGGTCCGCAAATGTAAAATTGCATTTTTTATGTTTTTGTTGTTTTGTCTCAGACCCAGTGATCGTTGCAATGTACCACTTCTCTTTTCCCTTCCACTGAACTGGCTTTAATTCCTCACATGTAATGGTAAAAGCATTGTTCTGAGTATAAGTCAAACTCGGTTTTCCCCCCACCTCATCAGGTACTGTCAAACACAAACATAGGCAACAGATTACATTATGGTCATCCTGTTCACAGATCCCAACAGATGTGAAGCAGTTATTTCATATAGGCCTGTTGTGAACTGCATTCTTCCACTTCATATTCTATGATCATTTACTACGGTTCAGAAACATTTTTACTCAGCACCCTTCACTTAAACATCTGCATCGTGTAAAGATTGCTGCAGTATGTTAAAAATCATCATATTGCTATATATTGTGAATGAAATGATATATGCAACGTATGTCACACTTACCTCCAGGTGCAGTTAGGATTGTCTCAGGCACATTTGGGAATGTATCGTAGCTCATGTATTTGTACCATAGCTCAATTGAACAGATATAATTTGTGAACGGCTGCAATTTATTAAAATCATAATGTAATTCATCCGTTTTGTAACAAGCTGAAAAATGGATGAAAAAGGAGTCAAAGCTTGATCTGAAATTCTTATCAATTAGTTATTTGTTTTAAATATATATATATAAATGATCTCATCTCCCACCTGAGGCAACTGCTTATTCTACAAGCTGCCAGGGACATACAATTGTAAAGGCAACCACATCTTTAGGAAAACATACATACCTGTGTTTTCCATAGGGACATATCATTAAAATAAGGTTAATTTGTTTGGTGGGTAAAATAATTACTTAAAATGTCTCTGAAAATTGTAGCTTACCTTTAACTTCAGTCT
Source organism: Oncorhynchus mykiss (assembly GCF_013265735.2). Taxonomy (NCBI): domain Eukaryota; kingdom Metazoa; phylum Chordata; class Actinopteri; order Salmoniformes; family Salmonidae; genus Oncorhynchus; species Oncorhynchus mykiss. The sequence goes on along the minus strand of NC_048569.1, from coordinate 91,649,550 downwards.
CAATTCTACAGGAAACGCAGGAGTGAAATAGCTTAAGATCTTTGGGGCAGTTAATGCTGTCATTGGTCCATTTAAGGCTTATGGAGGTGTTTGTGTTTGTAGACGTTTTGGTAATGTCCACTTCTACGGAGTGAAATATAAGAATAATATGATCATAGTGATACTGAAATAAATGCATGTTATGTCTTGTTATAGGCTATTTTCAGTATTCAAATGTTTAAGTCGATGGAGAGTTTATCTTAAAAAATGTTTGTATAATAACTTACTACACTTGATTTCAACGTCAATGGACTTGGTATTGATGACTTTACTGTTGTGAGTAATCTTTCCACTACAGTTGTATTTCTGAAAGGGTTCCAAATCATCCAAGTTGATAGACCCGCTGTTTCCTGGGACAAAAACAAGAATATTAGTGATTCCTTTGAAAAAATAAATTGTTATCATATGTAAATTCGTATGAAATGTGGAAACATTATTTTTACCTTCACAGGTGTAATGAATGTCCAGATCTTTAGGGCTACAGTTTTTTGGCTTGTTTTTCCATACTATTTCAACAGGGAGTACATTTTTGAATTCCAGATTGGGAGAATGTTTGACTGCAGAATATTCTGTTTCAAAATAGGAAAGATTTAATTATAGCCATGCACAAAAGAGTCAAATTAGTGATACTGGTTAACAAATTATGGTTTATCAGCAGCCGTGTAAAATGTGGCCACAGCCTTTGATATTTTACTTGATTAGGATCTCTTTTAGTCCTCATTTGGACTAATCTTATAAGAGTATACAGTGCATTTGGAAAGTGTTCAGACACCTTCCCTTTTCCACAAGTTGTTATGTTCCAGCATTATTCTCAAATGTATTAAATAAATACAAATCCTGACCAATCTACAAACAATAACCCATAATGACAAAGCGAAAACAAGTTTTTATAAATGTTTGCACATTAATTATAAGTATTCAGACCCTTTGCTATGAGTCTCAAAATTGAACTCAGGTGCATCCTGTTTCCATTGATCAATCCTTGAGATGTTTCTACAACTTGATTGGAGTCCACCTGTGGTAAATTCAATTGATTGGACATGATTTGGAAATGCACACACCTGTCTATATAAGGTGCCACAGTTGACAGTGCATGTCAGAGCAAAAACCAAGCCGTGATGTTGAAAGAATTGTCCGTAGAGCTCAGAGACAGGATTGTGTCAAGGCACTGGGGGAGGGTACTAAAACATTTCTGCAGCATTGAAGGTCCCCAAGAACACAGTGGCCTCCATCATTCTTAAATGGAAGAAGTTTGGAACCACCAAGATTCCAAGAGCTGGCCGCACGGGGGAGAAAGACCTTGGTCAGAGAGGTGACCAAGAACCCGATGGTCACTATGACAGAGTTCTAGAGTTCCTCTTTGGAGATGGGAGAACCTTCCAGAAGGACAACCATCTCTGCAGCACTCCACCAATCAGGCCTTTATGGTAGAGTGGCCAGACGGAAGCCACTCCTCAGTGAAAGGCACATGACAGCCCACTTGGAGTTTGCCAAAAGCCACCTAAAGGACTCTCAGACCATGAGAAACAAGATTATCTGGTCTGATGAAACCAAGATTGAACTCTTTGGCCTGAATGACAAGCGTCACGTCTGGAAGAAACTAGGCACCATCCCTACGGTGAAGCATGCTGGTGGCAGCATCATGCTCTGGGGATGTTTTTCAGCAGCAGGGACTGGGAGACTAGTCGGGATCGAGGGAAAGATTAATGGAGCAAAGTACAGATAGATCCTTGATGAAAACCTGCTCCAGAACGCTCAGGACCTCAAACTGGGGCCGTTGTCCAACAGGACAATAAGAGCACACAGCCAAGACAAAGCAGGAGTGGATTCGGGACAATGTCCTTGAGTTGCCCAGCCAGAGCCCGGACTTGAACACGATTGACCATCTCTGGAAAGACCTGAAAATAGCTGTGCAGCTACACTCCCCATCCAACCTGACAAAGCTTGAGAGGATCTGCAGAGAAGAATGTGAGAAACTCCCCAAATAAAGGTGTGCCAAGCTTGTAGCGTCATATACTGTACTTTCCGAATGCACTGTACACTGTTGGTCAGGATTGTTTAAATAAAGGATAGCAGGTCATAGTGATTAAAAATGTCCTTTGCTGTTGAGTAATTCCCGTTTAACCTTTTAAATACTTTTCTTTCTGAGTATTTATAGTAATCTCACCTGCTGTTATTGGTATAGTTTTGCTGATGTTGACACTGCAATCTCCAGGCACAGCTACATTGGTTGTGAAGTTTGTGCAGAAATGTTCATCTAAAAGCTGAAAACAGTTGTCTTTGTCCCAGGTGATAACAGGACTGTTCCATTCAGCATCACTGATATCCCATTTCGTCACATAACACAAATATCCCGGCTTCGTGTTGGTGGAAAACTCTAGGTCATCTAAATTGTGCAAACATTTGTTAAAAGAAATATAGATTTTTAACAATTTTTCCAACATGTATTATTTTAGATAAGTATCATAGTCTACAGCTAGTTAACCACAAGTGATTTTACATAATAGTTATTATAAGTAAGTAATTTGTCATTGTATTGAGATTCAACCTAAAAAGATCCCTATATGTTACTACTAAACACAGTGACTGTTACATCCCACAATTTGTTTTCCTCCAAATCATTATTTAGCCACAGGATTTAATAAGGATTATTAGTTCATATGTAATTCACAAATAATACCTTATTAAACAGTGTATGCTCAGTGCCTTTGACATACCCATTTTCTCAGTCCTCAGAGTGCTATTTCCTTGGAGTTCACATTCAGGCTGAATCTTTGTAAAAGTGTAGTTCCTGCAAGGCTTCAATGATACCACAATAGTGGAGTTCACCGTTTGATGCTCAACAGTAATGTGTTTTCCTGATTCATCCTGGTACGATATGTTGTATGTGTCGGAGGTTGAGGCCTTTAAGTCAATCTGAAAGCCATAGATGACAGGCGTGACCGTGTATGTACCTATAAGATTAAATGAAAAGATTGATCATTATTTATTAATTTATTTATTCAGGTGAACTATCCCTATCATGCACAGTCTTAGAATGCATCTCAAACCAAGGAATTGGAACTCACACTTTGGCGGTGTTGGTTTAGTCTGGCTGCCTGAAAGACGGAACAGACAGGTGAGAATCCACGAGGACAACGTTACATTACAACATCACAACAATCCATTACAACATCACAACATTCCATTAAAGCATCACAACATTCCATTACAACATCACAACATTCCATTACAACATCACAACAGTAGGAGAAACATGATCTACTATCAATGGACACAACACAGCATCCCATGGAGGAGAGGCCAACCTGTGGGGATAGCTGTAGTGGAAGTCAGGGTGCTTGCAGGTGAGGTTTGGTTGTGGATGGGTGGAGTGCTTGTAGGCAAAGATGGAGAGGTCGAGTTGTTTGTAGGCAAAGTCTGGTTTTGAGAGGTGTTTGTAGGAAAGGCTTGGATTTGGTTGAGGGTGCTTGCAGGGTCAGATGTCTGGGTTTGGTTGAGGGTGCTTGCAGGGTCAGATGTCTGGGTTTGGTTGAGGGGGCTTGCAGGGTCAGATGTCTGGGTTTGGTTGAGGGTGCTTGCAGGGTCAGATGTCTGGGTTTGGTTGAGGGTGCTTGCAGGGTCAGATGTCTGGGTTTGGTTGAGGGTGCTTGCAGGGTCAGATGTCTGGGTTTGGTTGAGGGTGCTTGCTGGGTCAAATGTCTGGGTTTGGTTGAGGGTGCTTGCAGGGTCAGATGTCTGGGTTTGGTTGAGGGTGCTTGCAGGGTAAGAAGTGCTTGTGCTCGAGTCGCCAGTTGCTATAAAATAGAGAACGACACACTTTTGATGTGAGACAGAAACAGCACATTTTACAGCATTAACAGACGTTATAATGGAGGAGGTATACATTACCGTTGGAGAGGGTAGCTTGGCTTGATGCCTGAGTGATGATGTTTGAGGTGGGGGTAAGCGAACTGAGTGAAGGTGAGAGGGTGGTAGTGGTCGTCGTGGTGATGGTGATGGTGTTTGGAAGTAAGGGGCCTGATACAAATCATCTCAGTTAGAGAGAGAAATCACAATAAATAACAAAATAAATGTAAAAAATGATGTGATCAGCTCCTGGTAATGGAGCTGATCAACAGATCCAGCATGACTCTCTGAGAGATTCTGCTTTGCAGGTTTACCTGTGGAGTCGTTTGCATTCTTGGTGGATTGTGTGGGTGAAGTACTGGAGGTGTTGCTTTTGTCTGTGGATAAAAGTGACAGAGTGAGTGCTGCAAGTTTCTGTTGGGGAGAGTTGAGGCAGGAGAGAAGTGAGTGGATAGTTGGTTGGTTGGTTGGTTGGTTGGTTGACTGATAGAGGCTCAAAACTACAATGCTCTTGTTCTTATTCTGAACTTACCAAACCATGTTTCGTCCGTGACATAGACAGTGTGTTCAAAATCACCACAACTGACATTTCACAACTAACACTCTGACTTCATTTTAGAGAGAGAAATCAAACATATCACTGATGTAAACGGGGGTCGCCTACACCCGGACACTCCAGTGTAGTATTTACCTTGCTCATTTATGGGTGGAGGAGTGGTTGAGATGGATGCTGTCTGAGAGTTTAAAGGTGTGATGGGAATGCTTGTGGGTTTGTTGGTGATGGCTACTGTTCCTGGTGGGGGTATTGTTGTTGTGGAGCCTTGGATGAGAGAGTGAGAGTGAGAGTGAGAGGCTGAGATGAAGATTTTACCCCATAGAGCTAAATGTAGAAGCATAGGATCTCTATGGGGTTGACCAACTTTGGAGCTGGACACCTTGTTGCTGCCTCTGAGCATTAATGTGAATAGCATCTGCAATCATGCAACGGTCACCTTCAGATGTGGACAAATCATGACTGATTCTGGGGGATAAAGACATGAATTAGAGAATAATTTTAAGACCAACTGACCTTCCGAAGTTTTATCCCCGTCACCTATAAAATGAAGAGAAGAGAATTATGGTTTTGTCATTGTCACTTTTACATTCACACATTTATATCATCATCAAGGTCTTATGGCCAACATTACTATCTAACATCACATCAATCTGAAAACGTATTTATCTGAAATGAACTGCTATAAACATCGACCAACATTGTATTTGGTCAGATTTATCAAGCACATAACTTCCTCCAAGGCTTTACCCTGTATATCACAGGAGGCTGCTGAGCAGAGAACGGCTAGAAAATGGAATGGAAGCTCTGTGTTTGATGAATTGCTGCTGCTCCAGTTTCAACTGTTCTGCCTTATTATTATTCGACCATGCTGGTCATTTATGAACATTTGAACATCTTGGCCATGTTCTGTTATAATCTCCACCCGGCACAGCCAGAAGAGGACTGGCCACCCCACATAGCCTGGTTCCTCTCTAGGTTTCTTCCTAGGTTTTGGCCTTTCTAGGGAGTTTTTCCTAGCCACCGTGCTTCTACACCTGCATTGCTTGCTGTTTGGGGTTTTAGGCTTGGTTTCTGTACAGCACTTTGAGATATCAGCTGATGTACGAAGGGCTATATAAATACATTTGATTTGATTTGATGAATTCGATACCATTCCGTTCCAACCGTTACTATGAATCCGTCCTCCCCAGTTAAGGTGGCACCAGCCTCCTGTGGTGTATATATTGACTTCCTTACTGCTCGTAGCTAGCCGGGGAGGAAAGGGCGTTGTTAGCAGTGGTGGTTTGTGTGTGAGTGTGAGTGTGGCATAACCTGGTAGCCATGGTAACTCGGAGCAGAGCGAACACTCTATTTCAGCATCCGACCACAGTTTCCTGCTTCTCATCAAGCCCAGAGATGAGAACCCAATCCCCTTTCTGTTCTACGAACAGCAATCGTTCATCTTCAGTTTTGTCCCAACTGCAGATGTACAGTATGATGTTTGACTATAATGCACACAGGTGTGAACGCACCAAGGCTCTTGACCATTTTAAAAAAAAATATATATATATATATATATATATTTGTTTTATTTATTTTAATTGTATTTTTTACATCACATGAGATAGGTATGGAATGTTCCAGACCCAATTACACCTTTAAGGTCTGGTCTACTTTAGATGATTTGTGCTGTTAACATTGTGCTGGATTTCCTGTAACCCAAACCCTGAGCTTCTAAGGCAAAATGCAAAAAGCAGCGACTTAAAATGTTTACTTCCTTATTTCAATACAATTAGGTTGTCACAATGTTTCAGCATACACTTGCTTTGGTTTGACCCGCTAGTATTTTCCTTCATAGGACTCATACAAAACGACACAAAAATGAAACAGAAAGAATGCTCTTAGAGCTATAGAACTATTCAACCCAAAATAAACTGCTATAACACTGTGTTTCTCTTCCATTTGAACAGAGACCTACAACAGAAAAGAGCACTTAGAGCTACAGAAGTATTCAACCCAAAATAAACTGCTATAACACTGTGTTTCTCTTCCATTTGAACAGAGACATACAACAGAAACGAGAATGTGACAGAGGCTGCTTGAACAATAATTAGACTTCAGGAAGTGTTTTTTTTTGTTGTTTTTGCTCAACTCTGGTTTCTGTGTTTTAGTGTTTCCAAGGGAGACGCTCCCTGCACTGCCATTTTACTGGTCCGCCCACCCAATGAAAACCTGGTCAGATGCTGCTGTTGTGACTGGCTGGGGATTCTTTTTGTTACTTTTTCACACTACTACACCTCTTCAGGATTGAAAGGTGTTACTCTCAGTTTGTGAATATGTAACTGAGGTAGTGGGTGAACCACCAGTAAGTCTGCTATCAAAGTTTGATTGCAGAAGTGAAATGTCTTCACACATCCAGTGTAGGTTGTTTGCAGTTGCGTTTGAGACAACAAAAAAATCGACCATCAAGAGGAAGCTACGCCTTTACTTATTAATGGAGAGCTGGTTGCTATGTACTTTGCATAGAGGCTTGTAGGGGTTCTGGTGGCTCGTTCTCATTAATGGCAAGATGGCCAAGTTGGGGTGTGATAACGTGATAAAGATGGCCAAGGTGGGGTGTGATAACGTGATAAAGATGGCCAAGGCGAGATGTGACGAAGGCTATCTACCCCAATCTCTCTCTCAAAATCTACATTTAATCCATTTTAAATTCAGGCTGAAACACCACTAAATGTTGAACAAATCAAATGATGTGAAACTTTCTTCAGGAAATATTCTCAGCCCTGTATATATAAATATATATACAGTGACTTCAGAAAGTTTTCACACCCGTTGATTTGTTCCACATTTTATTGTGTTACAGCCTGAATTTAAAAATAATTAAATTGAGATTGAGAGTCAGTGGTCTACACACAATACCCCATAATGTCAAAGTGGAATATATCATTTTTGTTTTACAAATTAATAAAAAATGAAACATTTAAAATGTCTTTACTGAATGAGTATTCAACCACTTTGTTATGGCAAGCCTAAATATATTCAGGAGTTAAAATGTGTTAAACAAATCACATAATAAGTTGCATGGACTGGCCTCCCGGGTGGCGCAGTGGTTAAGGGCGCTGTCCTGCAGCATCAGAGTCCCTTGGTTCGCGCCCAGGCTCTCTCGTAACCGGCCGCGACCGGGAGGACCGTGGGGCGACGCACAATTGGCCTAGCGTCATCCGGGTTAGGGAGGGATTGGTCGGTAGGGATCTCCTTGTCTCATCGCGACTCCTGTGGCGGGCCGGGCGCAGTGCGCGCTAGCCAAGGTTGCCAGGTGCACGGTGTAGCCTCCGACACATTGGTGCGGTTGGATGCGCGCTGTGTTAAGAAGCAGTACGGCTAGTTGGGTTGTGTATCGGAGGACGCATGACATTCAGCCTTCGTCTCTCCCGAGCCCGTACGGGAGTTGTGAGACAAGATAGTAGCTACTACAACAATTGGATACCACGAAATTGGGGAGAAAAAAGGGGGTAAAAAAAAAATAAAATTGAATGGACTGTACAATAACGTTTAACATGACTTTTAAATGACTTCCTCATCTCTGTACCCCACCCATACAATGTCTCGCAAAGAAGGGCACCTAAATGCATTTTTAAAAAGCAGATATTGAATATCCCTTTGAGCATCCCTTTGAGCATCCCTTTGAGCATCCCTTTGAGCATATGAATTACACATTGGATGGTGTATCAATACACCCAGTCAATACAAATATAGTTGCCAGGGAGGAAGGAAACCTCTCAGGGATTTCACCATGAGGCCAATGGTGTCTTTAAAAAACTTTGTTTAATGATGAGATGGGAGAAAACTGAGGATGGATCAACAACATTGTAGTTACTCCACAATACTCACTCACCTTAATAATGACAGAGTGAAAAGATGGAAGCCTATACAGAATACAAATATTCCAAAACAATACAACAAGCACATCCTGTTTGCAATAAGGCACTAAAATAAAACTGCCAAAATGTGACAAAGAAATTTACTTTATGTCCTGAATAAAAAGTGTTATGTTTGGGGAAAATCCAATACAACACATCACCGAGTATGATCATGTTAAACGCTATTATTGCACAGAGTGATTCCATGCAACTTATCAAGCAAATGTTTACTCCTGAACTTATTTAGGCTTGCCATAACAAATGAGTTGACTACTTTTTGACTGAGGACATTTCTGCATTTAATTTTTTATTAATTTGTAAAAATGTCAAAAAACACAATTCCACATTATGGGGTATTGTGTGTGAATACTTTCTGAAGGCACTATATACATATATATATATATATATATATATGCATATATAGTCATATATAGTATATATATATATATAGTCATATATAGTCATATATACTAGTCATATATATATATACAGTGCATTTGGAAAGTATTCAGACCCCTTACTTTTTCCACATTTTCTTACGTTGCTTTATTTCCTCATCAATCTACACAAAATATCCCATAATGACAAAGCAAAAACTGGTTTTTGGTAAGGTTTGAAAATGTATAAAAAAATAAAATAAACAGAAAATAAACAGACATACTTTATTTACATCAGTATTCATACCCTTTGATATGAGACTCCAAATTGAGCTCAGGCACATCCTGTTTCTATTGATCATGCTTTAGATGTTTCTACAACTTGATTAGAGTCCACCTGTGGTACATTCAATTGATTGGACATGATTTGGGAAGGCACACACCTGTCTATATAAGGTCCCACAGTTGACAGTGCATGTCACAGCAAAAACCAAGCCATGAGGTTGAAGGAATTGTCCGGAGAGCTCCGAGAGAGGATTGTGTCAAGGCACAGATCTGGGGGAGGGTACTAAAAAATGTCTGCATCGTTGAAGGTCCCCAAGAGCACAGTGGCCTCCATCATTCTTAAATGGAAGAAGTTTGGAACCACCAAGACTCTTCCTAGAGCTGGCCACCCGGCTAAACTGAGCAATAGGGGGAGAAAGAACATAGATCCTTGATGAAAACCAGCTCCAGAGCGCTCAGGGCCTCAGACTGGGGCGAAGGTTCACCTTCCAACAGGACAACAACCCTAGGAACACAGCCAATACAACGCAGGAGTGGCTTCGGGACAAGTCTTTGAATGTCCTTGAGTAGCTCAGCCCGAGCCTGGTCTTGAACCCTGAGCAGCAACGCTCTCCATCCAACCTGACAGAGCTTGAGAGGATCTGCAGAGAAGAATGGGAGAAACTCCCCAAATACAGGTGTGCCAAGCTTGTAGCGTCATTCCCAAGAAGACTTGGGGTTGTAATTGCTGCTAAAGGTGCTTCAACAAAGTACTGAGTAAAGGGTCTTGAATACTTATGTAAATTTGAAATTTTATTTTTTATACATGTGCAAACATAAAAAAAACTGTTTTTACTTGTCATTATGGGGTATTAATATACAGTGCCTTGCGAAAGTATTCGGCCCCCTTGAACTTTGCGACCTTTTGCCACATTTCAGGCTTCAAACATAAAGATATAAAACTGTATTGTTTTGTGAAGAATCAACAACAAGTGGGACACAATCATGAAGTGGAACAACATTTATTGGATATTTCAAACTTTTTTAACAAATCAAAAACTGAAAAATTGGGCGTTCAAAATTATTCAGCCCCTTTATTCAGCCCCTTTACTTTCAGTGCAGCAAACTCTCTTCAGAAGTTCAGTTAGGATCTCTGAATGATCCAATGTTGACCTAAATGACTAATGATGATAAATACAATCCACCTGTGTGTAATCAAGTCTCCGTATAAATGCACCTGCCCTGTGATAGTCTCAGAGGTCCGTTAAAAGCGCAGAGAGCATCATGAAGAACAAGGAACACACCAGGCAGGTCCGAGATACTGTTGTGAAGAAGTTTAAAGCCGGATTTGGATACAAAAAGATTTCCCAAGCTTTAAACATCCCAAGGAGCACTGTGCAAGCGATAATATTGAAATGGAAGGAGTATCAGACCACTGCAGATCTACCAAGACCTGGCCGTCCCTCTAAACTTTCAGCTCATACAAGGAGAAGACTGATCAGAGATGCAGCCAAGAGGCCCATGATCACTCTGGATGAACTGCAGAGATCTACAGCTGAGGTGGGAGACTCTGTCCATAGGACAACAATCAGTCGTATATTGCACAAATCTGGCCTTTATGGAAGAGTGGCAAGAAGAAAGCCATTTCTTAAAGATATCCATAAAAAGTGTTGTTTAAAGTTTGCCACAAGCCACCTGGGAGACACACCAAACATGTGGAAGCAGGTGCTCTGGTCAGATGAAACCAAAATTGAACTTTTTGGCAACAATGCAAAACGTTATGTTTGGCGTAAAAGCAACACAGCTGAACACACCATCCCCAATGTCAAACATGGTGGTGGCAGCATCATGGTTTGGGCCTGCTTTTCTTCAGCAGGGACAGGGAAGATGGTTAAAATTGATGGGAAGATGGATGGAGGCAAATACAGGACCATTCTGGAAGAAAACCTGATGGAGTCTGCAAAAGACCTGAGACTGGGACGGAGATTTGTCTTCCAACAAGACAATGATCCAAAACATAAAGCAAAATCTACAATGGAATGGTTCAAAAATAAACATATCCAGGTGTTAGAATGGCCAAGTCAAAGTCCAGACCTGAATCCAATCGAGAATCTGTGGAAAGAACTGAAAACTGCTGTTCACAAATGCTCTCCATCCAACCTCACTGAGCTCGAGCTGTTTTGCAAGGAGGAATGGGAAAAAATGTCAGTCTCTCGATGTGCAAAACTGATAGAGACATACCCCAAGCGACTTACATCTGTAATCGCAGCAAAAGGTGGCGCTACAAAGTATTAACTTAAGGGGGCTGAATAATTTTGCACGCCCAATTTTTCAGTTTTTGATTTGTTAAAAAAGTTTGAAATATCCAATAAATGTCGCTCCACTTCACGATTGTGTCCCACTTGTTGTTGATTCTTCACAAAAAAATACAGTTTTATATCTTTATGTTTGAAGCCTGAAATGTGGCAAAAGGTCGCAAAGTTCAAGGGGGCCGAATACTTTCGCAAGGCACTGTAGATTAATGAGAATAAAAAATAAAATAAACATTTAGAATAAGGCTGTAACGTAACAAAATGTGGAGAAAGTCAAGGGATCTGAATACTTTACAAATGCACTGTATGCTTCAGAACCCAAAAGTTGCTCGTCTTGATTGTTGACCAATGACCAGTCACCGGCATTGGCGCGCAAAGGTGAATGCGCATATCCTGATTAGTGACTAGAAATAACTTGTTTCATTTCCTCCAGATTTTCCTGGCAAACAGACTTGGCCTATGTTAATCATCCATCAGAAATACAGTTTATCAATCTACTACAGACTCATCTCTGCTAGAACATGGAACGTACTGTATAGATGGAAAGCCTGATGTATTGATTTGAACTTTTAGTTTTTTGTTTAATATTCACATTAATTTGCAATCTTCTGGTTTTAAAGAGCAACTATTTCAGTTTATCATTGAAGTCAAAGACAATTTTTTTCCCTTGGAGTTAAAACAAGACTATGGCTTTAAATGTGATATTGTACCTTGACTTTAAATGTGATATTGTACCTTGACTTTTTTTTTATTAAAACAGTATGTGATTGTATATTTTATTTTGCGATTTGATTGATCATTGTCATATTTCAGATGAGCCAAGTTAGTGACTCACAAGTTTTGTACCATTATTTTTGGGGGCGTTGAGGGTCAAAATGTCAGCAAGACCACTGGGATACATGATAATGGCAACAAATGGAGTTGGTTTGGATATAATAATTGATATAGTAATGGATATAGTAATGGATATAATAATGGATATAGTAATGGATAAAGTAATGGATATAGTAATAGATATAGTAATGGATAAAGTAATGGATTTAATAATTGATGTATTAATGTATATAATAATGGATATAATAATTGATATGGTAATGGATATAGTAATGGATCAATTTTTCTTGTTTTCATACAACATTTCATACATTTTTTCTTGTTTTCATACATCCATGGTAATGGATGTATTATTGGATATAGTAATAGATATAGTAATGGATAAAGTATTGAATATGATAATTGATATAGTAATGGATATAGTAATGGATATAATAATTGATATAGTAATGGATATAATAATTGATATAGTAATGGATATAGTAATGGATATAATAATTGATATAGTAATGGATATAGTAATGGATATAGTAATGGATATAATAATGGATATAGTAATGGATGTAATAATGGATGTAGTAATGGATATAGTAATGGATAAAGTAATGGATATAATAATGGATATAGTAATGGATATAGTAATGGATATAATAATGGATATAGTAATTTATATAGTAATGGATACAGTAATGGATTTAGTAATGGATATAATAATTGATATTGTAATGGATATAGTAATGGATATAATAATGGATATAGTAATGGATATAATAATTGATATGGTAATGGATATAACAATGGATATAGTAATGGATATAATAATGGATATAATAATTGATATGGTAATGGATGTAGTAATGGATATAATAATGGATATAATAATGGATATAGTAATGGATATAGTAATGGATATAGTAATAGATATAGTAATGGATATAATAATGGATATAATAATGGATATAGTAATGGATATAATAATTGATATGGTAATGGATATAACAATGGATATAGTAATGGATATAATAATGGATATAATAATTGATACGGTAATGGATGTAGTAATGGATATAATAATGGATATAATAATGGATATAATAATTGATATGTAATGGCTGTAGTAATGGATATAATAGTAATGGATACATTTTTCTTGTTTTTGCATTACACTACACCCCCCCCCCCCCCCCCCCCCCCCCCCCAAAAAAAGGTATATGCACAGCCTTGCTCTCTCTCTGTCTCTCTATAATTTACATTTACAGATAAGATGTTGTTCTGCTAAGCCTCATCCCCCTCTTCACCACATCCCCCTCTCCTTCCTGAAACGCTGTTTTAATCATACAGCTCTATGAACATTTCAACACCGCTTCTTCATTTCAAAGGCTTCTGCTTTTCTCTCGTCATTTTCTTAAGTTTCATCTCAGCCACCGCCGGGACACGCTTATTAGGCAGGAAGAGGCCATCGCCTATTGCGGAAGATTGACGAGGGTGAAATTTTCTGAGCTGTACTGATCAAGATGTACCTCCAACAACAATACATAAAACCTCACGTAATTCTGCCCCAAAACAATGACAGCTTTTTAGGTGGGCGTTGATGCCCTCCTGTGATAAGCAGTATCCACTTTGTCAAAGGTAGGGGCACAAAATATTTTGCTTGTCCACTGCCAGCGCGCTCCCACCACTCCCAGCGCGCCTCTCCAGGATGCTGTTGGAGAGATGCATCGCTGCAGAACTCCACCAACGTTCCGTCAAAAAAATTCTCTAACATAAATCATGTAGCAGACATTGACATCTACATATGCGGAAGAAAGAGTATGTGGCCTTTTCTGTAGCCTACAGGCTGGAGATAAAAATGGATGACAATGTAATGAGACAGACACGTTTTACATCAGGTTTCTCCAGATCAAATAGCCTAAAGTAAAGTACCCAATCAAATAAAAAATGTCATGTTAACAAACAACATATCCTAAAACCAAGACAGGTTAAAGTAAAATGGACAATATAGAATGGACAATCACAAGTTTCACCTCATTGTCATGATCAGTGGTTTCAAGTTTGTATCCTAAACATTTTTGACAATCTGAAAATAGCGAAAAAGAAAATACCTCTGCATTTCCCGCTGTGTAAACACATTGCAAATAGGCTCACGATAACCCCAGATAACGTTGGGTTGCTGATATTCATAGATTAAATAGCCAAATTGATTAGTTACAGGAATCAGGATTAATAAAGCCAACTCAACGGCCTGTTTTACAAAATTGTGGGCCTACCACATGGATGGGCATTCATAAAATCCCATCGTGGCCGACACGGTAGGCTACACCCCACTAAGCACGAGCCCTCTTTTTTTCTTATTTTTTTGTGCTTTAAAAACGGTAGGCTTACCACATAGATGGGCATTCATAAAATCCCATCGTGGCCGACACGGTAGGCTACACCCCACTAAGCACGAGCTCTCTTTTTTCTTATTTTTTTGTGCTTTAAAAACGGTAGGCTTACCACATAGATGGGCATTCATAAAATTGAATTTCAGGCCATACTGTAGGCTACACCTCAGTAAGCATGGGCCGACGCCTTTTGGAATTCTTTTTTTGGACCGGCCTGACTTCCACGTCCACGGACATTGATTTAGATTGGTCCACAGACCAAATCTAAATCAATAATGTTTGGTTCACATTTTGTACGGTCTGGACTAGTCTTGATTTGTCCCAAATAAATCAAGGCTATAAATGACATATTTTCAACGTTCATTCGGAATCAAAGCTGAGCCTGATTTCAACATCTGGGAAATACATATTTTCAACTGTCATTCAGAACCCAAATTAACCTGATTTCAACATCTTGAAAATATGTTTTTTTCAACATCCTGGAAAATATTTATTATAAACGTATGGAAAACACATCTTTTCACCTTTCATTCAGAACCTAAATTCAGCATCTGGAAAATATACATTTTAAATATATATTTTATTTTAATGTTGCTTACTGGGACTATTCTAGTTTTGCCGGTGCATTTTTTGGTCTCGCCTAGTGTGGCAGAACGGCAAGGACCGGCCCTGACCTCAGCTATAGCTTTACCAGGAAGTGCAGACAGGCCGCTCAAAATGGAACACGGAAGTGGTTGAGCTGTGATCTGTCTAAAAAGAACCCCACATCTGAACTCTGTGTGTCTTACTGCAGTTGGTAGAAGTACATTCTACATTCAGAACATTAACATGTATTGGAGATTCACGCTAAATATACACAAACAAGGGTGCACTTTTGCACACAGAGCAAGAGGTTTTGAATGTAGCATTGTTGCACAGTGAAAGGCAGGTATTAGCTTCAGAGTATTACTTAGATGTTAAGTCCCTGATCTAGATAGATATCCAATCACTGAATGCATTTTAGTGTATCAAGTTAAGAGTAAAAACTTGACTAATCACTAATCAGGTGTGTCCTTTCTCTGAGGGAAACATGAGGGGACCAACTCAGCAGACTCCTCTTTAAAAGCTAGTCCTCCAGGTGACGCCACCCAGACAGTTTTTAGAAGGACTTGACAATCTCAGAGTTACTCTATTCCAACTCACTTTTAATAGTTAAACCTAACAAAGTTATTTGAATGGTCTGAAAAATAAGTATACCATATCCTGCTTGAACCACAGCCCTTTATCCCTCTCTCAAACATGATTGATCCATTGTTAACATTAGAAATTCCTGAAGAAAAATGCCTCAAGTAAATTAGATTTGATCAACCTTATTAAATGCACCTCTTACACTCCTTGAGTGATCGCATCGGGCTACATTTTCTTAAACAATTCGATGTACTTTATTGGTGAATTTAGGCCCCACAGCCCTGTCACCATTAAAGGGATAACAGCCCTCCCATCAGCCCCATCCCATGGGTATCATACTGTACTTACATATGGCCAGCTCTATGAGCCCAGTACACAGCAGCAGGATCTTCAGTCCATAGAGACCTGCCATGTCCAGGAGCGACGATCACACTACCCAGAGACCATACGTCCTAAAGGTAACGCCAAAAGAAACTCTTACAAATTATCCGTCTTATTCTCAACAACAAAAAAACAAAAAAAAACGTTGAAATTGTGTGTATTTGTCTTTACGTATGTCTTCCCTCCAGTCTTATCAGCGGACACAGCTTCCTGAATGTGTTCCCCTAACCCTAAACCTCGCCTCTGGTCCCTCAGCGCTACGCGACAAGTGATGTCACAGCTAGCTGAGACTCTGTACTTTACCTTATTTTACAGGAAGTCCCATTTCATCTACGCCACACATCTCCTTCCCTCCACTTCTGATCTTTCCTCTGAGATGCACAACATCAGATACATACAAAATATATATGTTTGTTTAGTGTAGGCTGGCTTTAAGTGTGTTTAGACATTTAACTAATCTTCAGAGAAAGAGAGGGCATGGTCTCACAGTGAGGCATGGCTGATTTGTCCGTAAAAGTGTTAAACAAAAGGCTTTTTGAACTCACAAACAAGGATTACTTCCATATAACAGAGTTATAAGTGTTGAATAATATAGTTTGTCCTGTGTGGTTCAGTTGGTCTAGCGTGGTGCTTGCGATGCCAAGAGTCGTGGGTTCGATTCCCACCGGGGCCACACATACAAAATGTATGCACACATGACTGTAAGTTGCTTTGGATACAAGTGTCTGCCAAATGGTATATTAGTTTGTTCTGTGTGTTTTCACACAAAAGCAATTATTACTGATACATTATGTTTTTTACATTTCAACTCTGTTGGCCTGTTGTACATCTTCTGACAAGTGCTCTACTCTTTTGAAGTGACAGTCATCTTTGCTGAAAGTGTGGGGACTTTGGGGCCTGTGACACACCATGAAACCTGTAGTGGTTTCAGCATTTCGTCTCTTCATCTGACTCCTCCCCACTAGTTGAGAAGAAGAAGAGTATGCTCACATACTAGGCCTACATCGCTACTTCCTGTACTGGTCCCCCCCCCCCCCCCCCCCCCCCCCCCCCCCCCCCCCCCGCCGCCTCTCTCTCTCTCTCTCTCTCTCTCTCTCTCTCTCTCTCTCTCTTTCATATCACCGGGGACTACCTGCCCTCCGGGACACCTACGGCACGTGATGTCACAGGAAGGCCAAAAAGATAATCAAGGACAACAACCACCCAAGCCACTGCCTGTTCCTCCCACTACCATCCAGAAGGCGAGGTCAGTACAGGTGCATCAGAGCTGAGACCGAGAGACTGAAAAACAGCTTCTATCTCAAGGCCATCAGACTGTTAATCAGCCATCACTAACACAGAGAGGCTGCTGCCAACATATAGACTCAAATCATTGGCCACTTTAATAAATGAATTACTAGTCACTTTAAATAATGCCACTTTAATACTGTTTACATATCTTACATTACTCATCTCATATGAAAATATTGTATTTTATACCATCTATTGTTTCTTGCCTGTACATATTCTAATTCCATCCCTTTATATTTCAAATCAAATCAAATCAATTTGTATTAGTCACATGCGCCAAATACAACAGGTACAACCTTACAGTGAAATGCTTACTTACGAGTCCCTAACCAACAATGCAGTTTTAAAAATTCTGGATAAGAATAAGAAAAAAAGTAACAAGTAATTAAAGAGCAGCAGTAAAATAACAATAGCGAGACTATATACAGGGTGGTACCGGTACTGAGTCAATGTGCGGGGGCACCGGATAGTTGAGGTAATATGTACATGTAGAGTTATTTAAAGTGGCTATGCATAGATGATAACAACAGAGAGTAGCAGCGGTGTAAAAGGGGGGGCAATGCAAATAGTCTGCGTAGCCATTTGATTAGATGTTCAGGAGTCTTATGGCTTGGGGGTAAAAGCTGTTTAGAAGCCTCTTGGACCTAGACTTGGCGCTCCGGTACCGCTTGCCGAGCGGTAGCAGAAGGAACAGTCTATGACTACGGTGGCTGGAGTCGTCGACAATTTTTAGGGCCGTCCTCTGACATCGCCTGGTATAGAGGTCCTGGATGGCAGGAAGCTTGGACCCAGTAATGTACTGGGCCGTACGCACTACCCTCTGTAGAGCCTTGCAGTCGGAGGCAGAGCAGTTGCCATACCAGACAGCTCTCGATGGTGCAGCTGTAGAAACTTTTGAGGATCTGAGGACCCATGCCAAATCTTTTCAGTCTCCTGAGGGGGAATAGATTTTAGACTTCACGACTGTCTTGGCGTGCTTGGACTATGGTGGTTTGTTGGTGATGTGGACAACAAGGAAGTTGAAGCTCTCAACCTGCTCCACTGCATTCGGCAAACTTAATGATGGTGTTTGAGTCGTGCCTGGCTGTGCAGTCATGAGTGAACAGGGAGTACAGGAGGGGACTGAGCACGCGCCCCTGAGGGGCCCCTGTGTTGAGGATCAACGTGGCGGGTGTGTTGTTACCTACTCTTACCACCTGGGAGCGGCCCGTCAGGATGTCCAGGATCCAGTTGCAGAGAGAGGTGTTTAATCCCAGTGTCCTTAGCTTATTGATGAGTTTTGAGGGCACTATAGTGTTGAACGCTGAGCTGTAGTCAATGAATAGCATTCTTACGTAGGTGTTCCTTTTGTCCAGGTGGGAAAAGGCAGTGTGGAGTGCAATAGAGATTGCATCATCTGTGGATCTGGTGGGGCAGTATGCAAATTGGAGTGGGTCTAGGGTTTCTGGGATAATGGTGTTGATGTGAGCCATTACCAGCCTTTCAAAGCACTTCATGGCTACAGACGTGAGTGCTACGGGTTGGTAGTCATTTAGGCAGGTTACCTCAGTGTTCTTGGGCACAGGCACTATGGTGGTCTGCTTAAACATGTTGGTATTACAGACTCGGACAGGGAGAGGTTGAACATTTCAGTGAAGACACTTGCCAGTTGGTCAGTGCATGCTCGCAGTACATGTCCTGGTAATCCGTCTGGCCCTGCGGCCTTGTGAATGTTGACCTAAAGTCTTACTCACATTGGCTGCGGAGAGCGTGATCACACAGTCTTCCAGAACAGCTGGTGCTCTCATGCATGTTTCAGTGTTATTTGCCTCGAAGCGAGCATAGATGTAGTTTAGCTCGTCTGATAGGCTCGTGTCACTGGGCAGCTCTTGGCTGTGCTTCCCTTTTTAGTCTGTAATTGTTTGCAAGACTTGCCACATCCGATGAGCGTCAGAGCCGGTGTAGTACGATTCGATCTTAGTCCTGTATTAACGCATTGCTTATTTGATGGTTCGCCGGAGGGCATAGCGGTATTTCTTATAAGCTTCCGGGTTAGAGTCCCGCTCCTTGAAAGCGTCAACTCTATCCTTTACCTCAGTGAGTATGTTGCCATGGCTTCTGGTTGGGGAATGTACGTACGGTCACTGTGAGGACATCATCATCGATGCACTTATTGATGAAGCCAATGACTGATGTGGTGTACTCCTCAATGCCATCGGGGGAATCCCGGAACATATTCCAGTCTGTGATAGCAAAACAGTCCTGTAGCTTAGCTTCTGTTTCATCTGACCACTTTTTTTATTGATCTAGTGCTTCCTGCTTTCATTTTTGCCTGTAAGCAGGAATCAGGAGGATAGAATTATGGTCAGATTTACCAAATGGAGGGCGAGGGAGAGCTTTGTATGCGTCTCTGTGTGGGGAGTAAAGGTGGTCCAGAGTTTTTTTTATCCCTCTGGTTGCACATTTAATATGCTGATAGAAATTTGGTAAAATGGATTTAAGTTTCCCTGCGTTAAAGTCCCCACCTACTAGGAGCGCCGCCTCTGGGTGAGTGTTTTCTTGTTTGCTTATGGCGGAATACAGCTCATTCAATGCTGTCTTAGTGCCAGCCTCTGACTGTGGTGGTATGTAAACGTCTACGATAAATACAGAAGAAAACTCTCTAGGTAGATAGTGTGGTCTACAGCTTATCTTGAGATACTCTACCTCAGGCGAGCAAAACCTTGAGACTTCCTTAGATGTCGTGCACCAGCTGTTATTTGCAAAAATAGATAGTCCGCCGCCCCTTGTCTTACCAGACGCCACTGTTCTATCCTGTTCTGTTTTGTGCCTCGGATACAGCGTATAACCAGCCAGCTGTATGTTGATATTGTCGTCATTCAGCCACAACTCCGTGAAGCATAAGATATTACAGTTTTGAATATCCAGTTGGTAGTTTAATCTTCCGCGTAGGTCATCTATTTTATTTTCCAAAGATTGCACGTTTGCTAGCAGAATGGAAGGAAGTGGGCATTTATTTGATTGCCTACGAATTCTCAGAAGACAGCCCGCCCTCCGGACCCTTTTTCTAAGCCTCCTCTTCACGCAAATCACGGGGATCGGGGCCTGTTCCCGAGAAAGTAGTATATCGTTTGTGTCGGGCTCGTCAGACTCGTTAAAGAAAAATAAGGATTATGCCAGTCCGTGGTGAGTAATCGCAGTCCTGATGTCCAGAAGTTATTTTCGGTCATAAGAGACGATAGCGGCAACATTATGTACAAAATAAGTTTAAAAAATAAGTTACACACAACGCAAAAAAAAACAATCGGTTGGGGACACGTAAAATGTCTTCCTTCTTCTCTGGAGCCATTTTGTGTTTATTAGGTAGTTGTTGTGGAATTGTTAGATTACTCGTTAGATTTTACTGCACTGTCAGAACTAGAAGCTCAAGCATTTCACTACACTTGCATTAATATCTGCTAACCATGTGTATGTGACTAATACAAATTGATTTGATTTGATATAGTGTATCTATGAGCTGAGGGAGGGGCTATTACTAGCAGAGTGATATGCTCCAGAGGAAAAAAAGCTTGACATAATGTGTCACCCACCACTCTCTACACACTTCCCTGATCTCTTAACATCTCTTCTCTATCTTGTTCAGTTTTCATTCGTCCTCACAGGAGATGTATCTCAATAGTCCAAAGTGGCTTCCTCTACAACTTCTCATCTCCAGTTCATCTGCACTCTTTTGAAATATCCGGATAGATGAGAGCTATATGGTGGGACGTAACATGGTGAATGTCTACCAGCAATTAAACTATCCATTTATTTTTTACATCAGTGCAGATGAAGGAAAGGAGACAAGGGGAAGAAGCCACTTTAGACTATCGAGACGCAGCCCGGGCCTCAGTTCCTCTGTTCTGAGACAGCTGTGGCCACAGGGAGGTGAGAATATAAAATGGAACGTTGGTGATGCGCCTCTACAGCACGCAAAGCTCTCGCTGCTGTTTGCATGGCGCACCATCACTTTGTATGTGGGTTACCCACGTAGGGCTTCAGACTTTAGTCAGAGACATACTGTAGGCTGCTAGCACCAGACATGTTCATCTCTTTACTGTTACAACTACGGTGTGTTACGTTGGAGGTTTAGAGACCAGTGTAAATCCTGTGTAAATGTCTAAAGATCATGTCACAAACAAGTGTTTTCTTAATGTTAATATCTAATGAATATTTTATTTATATATTATTTTCCTTTCAATTTTAGCCCTAGACAACCAGGTGAGGGGAGTTCTTTACTAATTATTCCTGCTATCTGCAGTATCAGTGAAATGTCAATAACCATTTAAAGGACTGTTAGTTTGTTGGTGGGCACTGTGCAGTGAGTCTGTGGGTGGTAGTTTTACAGGGCTGCCTGAGTCTGTGGGTGGTAGTTACACAGGGCTGCCTGAGTCTGTAGGAGTGTTGAAACCACAGAAGCTCTCTGAAGGCTATAACGTCATTCCTCAATCAGAAAGTTTCAATGACACCAACATTATTAGTAACTCACAGGGGTTTGTATTGTCCTCTGTACATATCTGCATGTTCTCTGATAGGCTTAGCTGGCATTACATTCAGACAAACAGTATATTTCAGAGAAAATAAGAAAAGTGTGGCGGAAGGAGGGACATCACACCCTCACTCTCACTTCCCTATTCTCTCTTCCTGGTCAGAACTCTGGGGGAAGAGCTTGTCAGCCTCTGATAGGCTACAGACGTTTCAGAAACATGTCAACTACTATAATCTTTCTAAAAAATATTTAACCTCTATGGGATCTGTGTCACCCCCATGGGACGGATGAGCTAATGTAGGCTAATGTAATTAGCATGAGGTTGTAAGTAACAAAAACATGTCCCAGGACATAGACATATCTGATATGGGCAGAAAGCTTAAATTATTGATAATCTAACTGCACTGTCCAATTTACAGCTATTAGAGTGAAAGAGTACCATGCTATTGTTTAAGGAGAGTGCACAATTATGAACTTGAAAATGTATTAATAAACCAATTAGACACATTTGGGCAGTCTTGATACAACATTTTGAACAGATATCAAATGTTTCATTGGATCAGTCTAAAACTTTCCACAGACACTGCTGCCATCTAGTGGCCAAAATCTAAATTGGACTTGGGCTGGAATAATACATTATGGCTTCTCTCTTGCATTTCAAATATGATAGTACAAAAAAAAACCTGCATGTTTTTTTCTTTGTATTATCTTTTACCAGATCTAATGTGTTATATTCTCCGACATTAATTTCACATTTCCACAAACTTCAAAGTGTTTCCTTTCAAATGGTATTAAGAATATGCATATCCTTGCTTCAGGTCCTGACCAATAGGCAGTTAGATTTGGGTATGTCATTGAAATAAAATGTAAAAAAGGGTCCGATCCTTGAGAGGTTTTTAACGTAAAATATTTTCACTCTTTCTTAATGTCATAGTGTTAAGCCGGCCGGAGTAATTTGGTGTTATTTGGACTTACGGTTCATGAGAAGTCCTTCAAAGGTTTTCCAAAATTTCCAAGACGGAGGAAAATCTATTCTGACGGATCTTATTGGTCCTTGTTGCAAATTTGTTCAGCGTGAAGAAAGAC
Source organism: Oncorhynchus mykiss (assembly GCF_013265735.2). Taxonomy (NCBI): domain Eukaryota; kingdom Metazoa; phylum Chordata; class Actinopteri; order Salmoniformes; family Salmonidae; genus Oncorhynchus; species Oncorhynchus mykiss. The sequence goes on along the minus strand of NC_048569.1, from coordinate 91,626,605 downwards.
ACCTACATACAAAGTTGCAGTGGTGGAAAAAGTATCACATTTTCATACTTGGGTAAAAGTAAAGATACCTTAAAAGAAAATGTAAAAGTGAAAGTCACCCAGTAAAAGACTACTTGAGTAAAAGTCTAAAAGTATGTGGTTTTAAATATACTTAAATATCAAAAGTAAAAGTATAAATCATTTAAAATGTGTTATATTAAGCAAACCAGACGACACGATTTACTTGTTTTTAAAATGTACGGATAACCAGGGGCACAGTTCAACACACATCATTTACAAATTAAGCATTTGTGTTTAGCGAGTCTGTCAGATCAGAGGCAGTAGGGTTGACCAGGGATGTTCTCTTGATAAGTGTGTGAATTAGACCATTTTCTTGTCCTGCTAAGCATTCAAAATGTAACGAGTACTTTTGGGTGTCAGGGAAATGTAAGGAGTAAAAAGTACATTATTTTCTTTAGGAATCTAGTGAAGTAAAAGTAAAAGTTGTCAAAGATATAAATAGTAAAGTAAAGGACAGATACCCCAAAAAACTACTTAAGTAGTACTTTAAAGTATTCTTTACTTAAGTACTTTACAATACTGCAAAGTTTTATGTCTCCAGTTCAAAACGTGGCTTCGGAAATGAGAGTTTAAGTAAGACTGATTATAACAGCGTCCCCCATTGGCCAATCGGTGGCATTCATTTGACCAAGTTACTCATGGCCTCTAATTTTTGTGTGCCAAATTAGGGGAAAAAAGTGACCAATCTATGTGTTACACTGCTAAAATTATGTTTTGAGTTCAAATATATTCTGCGAACCCTGTAGTCTGTCTGTCCCTGATGATAACGAGTCATCTATGGCTGAGGAGGTGATCCTGGCTTGGGGATCTGTCCTTTGACTACTAATGTGAAGCAGGGCCTACTGTCGAGTCCACAGACATAGTACGATACTAATCTGGTTCTATTTAAGGTGTAAACCCTTTATATACTGTATCTATGAGCTGAGGGAGGGGCTATAACTAGCAGAGTGATATGCTCCAGAGGAAAAAAAGCTTGAGAAAATGTGTCACCCACCACTCTCTACACACTTCCCTGATCTCTTAACATCTCTTCTCTATCTTGTTCAGTTTTCATTCGTCCTCACAGGAGATGTATCTCAATAGTCCAAAGTGGCTTCCTCTACAACTTCTCATCTCCAGTTCATCTGCACTCTTTTGAAATATCCGGATAGATGAGAGCTATATGGTGGGACATAACATGGTGAATGTCTACCAGTAATTAAACTATCCATTTATTTTTTACATCAGTGCAGATGAAGGAAATGAGACAAGGGGAAGAAGCCACTTTAGACTATCGAGACGCAGCCCGGGCCTCAGTTCCTCTGTTCTGAGACAGCTGTGGCCACAGGGAGGTGAGAATATAAAATGGAACGTTGGTGATGCGCCTCTACAGCACGCAAAGCTCTCGCTGCTGTTTGCATGGCGCACCATCACTTTGTATGTGGGTTACCCACGTAGGGCTTCAGACTTTAGTCAGAGACATACTGTAGGCTGCTAGCACCAGACATGTTCATCTCTTTACTGTTACAACTACGGTGTGTTACGTTGGAGATCTAGAGACCAGTGTAAATCCTGTGTAAATGTCTAAAGATCATGTCACAAACAAGTGTCTTTCTTAATGTTAATATCTAATGAATATTTTATTTATATATTATTTTCCTTTAAATTTTAGCCCTAGACAACCAGGTGAGGGGAGTTCTTTACTAATTATTCCTTCTATCTGCAGTATCAGTGAAATGTCAATAACCATTTAAAGGACTGTTAGTTTGTTGGTGGGCACTGTGCAGTGAGTCTGTGGGTGGTAGTTTTACAGGGCTGCCTGAGTCTGTGGGTGGTAGTTACACAGGGCTGCCTGAGTCTGTGGGTGGTAGTTACACAGGGCTGCCTGAGTCTGTGGGTGGTAGTTTCACAGGGCTGCCTGAGTCTGTGGGTGGTAGTTACACAGGGCTGCCTGAGTCTGTGGGTGGTAGTTACACAGGGTTGCCTGAGTCTGTGGGTGGTAGTTACACAGGGTTGCCTGAGTCTGTGGGTGGTAGTTTCACAGGGCTGCCTGAGTCTGTGGGTGGTAGTTTCACAGGGCTGCCTGAGTCTGTGGGTGCTAGTTACACAGGGCTGCCTGAGTCTGTGGGTGGTAGTTTCACAGGGCTGCCTGAGTCTGTGGGTGGTAGTTACACAGGGCTGCCAACACTGTAGGAGTGTTGAAACCAAATTACCTCTCTGAAGGCTATAGCGTCATTACTCAAACAGAAAGTTGCAATGACACCGACATTATTAATAACTCACAGGGGTTTGTATTTTCTTCTGTACATATCTGCATGATCTCTGACAGGCAAAGCTGGTAATACATTCAGACACACAGTACATTTCCGAGAAAATAAGAAACGTGTGGCGGAAGGAGGGACATCACACCCTCACCCTCACTCTCACTTCCCTATTCTCTCATCCTGCTCAGAACTCTGGGTAAGAGCTTGTTAGCCTCTGATAGGCTACAGACTGACGTACAGCATGTTTCAGAAACATTTTAACTACTGTGCTCTTTAAATTAATAACGTGGAATATTTTCACTGTTTATTAATGTTGTGAGAAGCCAGAAGCTTCTAGCCACTGGGATTTTTTGCCCGTTCTTCGAGGCAAAACTGCTCCAGCTCCTTCAAGTTGGGTGGGTTCCTCTGGTGTACAGCAATCTTTAAGTCATACCACAGATTCTCAATTGGATTGAGGTCTGGGCTTTGACTAGGCCATTCCAAGACATTTAAATGTTTCCCTTTAAACACTCGAGTGTTGCTTTAGCAGTATACTTAGGGTCATTGTCCTGCTGGAAGGTAAACCTCCATCCCAGTCTCAATTCTCTGGAAGACTGAAACACGTTTCCATCAATAATTTCCTTGTATTTAGCGCCATCAATCATTCCTTCAATTCTGATCAGTTTCTCAGTCCCTGCCGATGAAAATGATGTTCTCAGGGTGATGAGAGGTGTTGGGTTAGCGCCAGACATAGAGTTTTCCTTGATGGTCAAAAAGCTCAATTTTAGTCTCATCTGACAAGAGTACCTTCCATATGTTTGGGGAGTTTCCCACAAGCCTTTCAGCGAACACTCATTTTTTTCTTTAAGCAATGGCATTATTTTGTCCACTCTTCCATAAAACCCAGCTCTGTGGAGTGTACAGCTTAAAGTGGTCCTATGGACAGATACTCCAATCTCCGCTGTAGAGCTTTGCAGCTCCTTCAGGGTTATCTTTGGTCTCTTTGTTGCCTCTCTGATTAATGCCCTCCTTGCCTGGTTTGTGAGTATTGGTGGGCGGCCCTCTCTTGGCAGGTTTGTTGTGGTGCCATATTCTTTCAATTTTTTAATAATGGATTTAATGGTGCTCTGTGGGATGTTCAAAGTTCTGAAGGTAATTGGTTGCACCAGATCTTATTTAGGGGCTTCATAGCAAAGGGGGTGAATACATATGTACGCACCACTTTTCAATTTTTTTGAATTTTTTTGAAACAAATTTGGACTATTTTGTGTATGTCCATTACATGTAATCAATTTAAATCAATTTAAATTGCAGGCTGTAATGCAACAAAATAGGAAAGACGCCAAGGGGGATGAATACTTTTGCAAGGCACCGTACGCGTCCTTACTCCACATTGACCCGTACGGGTCCTTACTCCACATTGACCCGTACGCGTCCTTACTCCACATTGACCCGTACGGGTCCTTACTCCACATTGACCCGTACGGGTCCTTACTCCACATTGACCCGTACGGGTCCTTACTCCACATTGACCCGTACGGGTCCTTACTCCACATTGACCCGTACGCGTCCTTACTCCACATTGACCGGATCGTTTCAAACAAAAGACAACAAATAAACTGACAAAACTCGTAAATGGAAATAAACTAAAACTTGTTTCTGACAAGTGTAGCATAGGTTGTGATTTCTGCAAAACACATGTCCACTCTGACAACGAGGACTGTAAATTACTACTAGTAATAATATATTGAATGTATTAACCGAAATTAAATCCAACCAAACAAACACTGCAGATTAGAAATGATGGGAATTAACAGTAAATCTAAGTTTTCTACTGGTGATACATGTCAGGAGTTCCCAAGCTCTTTCACGCAGGGTCCCCTTGCAGCATTGGGGAACATCCTGCGCCTCCCATGCATGCATCACTTCTCTTTCTATGGGCACAAGCACTGTTCATGACACTAATTGTTCACACCCTTCTTGTTTGTGGAGGGAATTTTGCAGGTTTAAAGCTTAGTTCCTGCAATTCTACACATTTTGTCATGTGGTGCTAAGAAAATGTTGTAGTTTTAAAGCTAATTGTCTTGCAATTCTGTACATTTTGCCATGTCTAATGTGCATTCATGTGATATTTGAGTGACAAAAAAAACCTGAACCAAAAACATCAGCTGACATCTGGACATTTCTGACAAGTTATAAATAACGCTACGGTCGGTAATAACTAACATGACAAGTAGAAATTGATGATGCAATACCCAATTTCGAAATTGCACATAGTGCATTCTACTATTACAACTTCCGAAAGTAAGTTTAAAGCCGGATTGAGTTGCTTAATTTTTTTGGGGGGGTGTGGAGGGGAAACCCCTAAAGCCCCCCACAGTTTGAGAATCACTGATATATGTAATGGGGAATTGATAGACACAGCAAACAATGCACGCAATGAAGTTATGAAACAATGAATAGCCACAAAATGGCGAGAGAGAGAGAGTGCATTCGGGAGAGAGATGTGCCTTGTTCATCTGAGGCACAATCCACATAATCTTGGACCGTGGCATCCACGTGGCCCCCAAGGGACTAGTCCACTGAGACAGGCGCAAATCAGACAGGTGTCTCGTGTGTCATGAAAAAAGTATCTATTCGCAACTGATAGACCAAAAAATGTAACGTTTTCAATACAGACCCCTTTTGTCATACAGTATTCCATATGAGGACCCCAGACCTTATGAAAGTTGCACAGCGTACCCTCAGTCTAGTGATGCATAACTTGACATTTCTGCCATCCATTGTGACATTGTGGGAGGATAACCAACATTCCAATGAATAGCGATGCGTTTCTTAGCCGCTATAACTTTTAGGCTACACAGTTTCTTCTGATAAGTCTCCAGAATCAACATTTCCAAGCAACAGAAACAGGGAGAAGGGAGAATCTGTAGACATGCTGAGATAAAATAACGTACTCTTTGCCAGAATTCAGCCAGCCTTCACAAGACCATATCATATACAAATATGTCCCCTTATTGTGTTTTACACCTCCAGCAGAGGAATTACATTTCTGAGTGATGATATTCGGTTTCACTGGTATATAGTAAATACTATGGATGGTGTTAAACTGCAGTCATTTACAGTTGAAGTCATAAGTTTACATACACTCAGGTTGGAGTCATTAAAACTCGTTTTTCAACCACTGCACAAATGTCTTGTTAACAAACTATAGTTTTGGCAAGTCGGTTAAGACATCTACTAAGGACGTTCTGTACAAACAATAGTACCCAAGTATAAACATCATGGGACCACGCAGCCGTCATACCGCTCAGGAAGGAGACGCGTTCTGTCTCCTGGAGATGAACGTACTTTGGTGCGAAAAGTGCAAATCAATCCCAGAACAACAGCAAAGGACCTTGTGAAGATGCTGGAGGAAACATGTACAAAAGTATCTATATCCACAGTAAAACGAGTCCTATATCGACATAACCCGTGCTTTACTGCAGGAAGGACTGGTGCACTTCACAAAATAGATAGCTTCATGAAAAGGAAAATTACGTGGATATATTGAAGCAACAGCTCAAGACATCAGTCAGGAAGTTAAAGCTTGGTTGCAAATGGGTCTTCCAAATGGACAATGACCCCAAGCATACTTCCAAAGTTGTGGCAAAATGGCATAATGACAACAAAGTCAAGGTATTGGAGTGGCCATCACAAAGCCCTGACCTCAATCCTACAGAAAATTTGTGGGCAGAACTGAAAAGAGTGTGCAAGCAAGGAGGCCTACAAACTTGACTCAGTTACACCAGCTCTGTCAGGAGGAATGGGCCAGAATTCACCCAACTTATTGTATGAAGCTTGCGGAAGGCTACCCGAAACATTTGACCCAAGTTAAACAATTTAAAGGCAATGCTACCAAATACTAATTGAGTGTATGTAAACTTCTGAGCCACTGGGGACGTGATGAACGAAATAAAAGCTGAAATAAATCCTTCTCTCTACTATTATTCTGACATTTCACATTCTTAAAATTAAGTGGTGATCCTACCTGACCTAAGACAGGGAATTCTTACTCAGATTAAATGTCAGGAATTGTGAAAAACTGAGTTTAAATGTATTTGGCTAAGGTGTCTGTAAACTTCTGACTTCAACTGTATCCATTCATCATCATCAATAGTGTCTCCCAGGGCCTCCTGGGTGGTGCAGTGGTCCCCTAGAAAAGGCCTTCCGGGTGGCACAGTGGTTAAGGGCGCTGTACTGCAGCGCCAGCTGTGCCACCAGAGACTCTCACCCAGGCTCTGTCGCAGCCGGCCGCGACAGGGAGGTCCGCGGGGCGACGCACAATTGGCCTAGCGTCGTCTGGGTTAGGGAGGGTGTGTCCGATAGTGAAATCCCTGTGTACATGTCTCATCGAGCACTAGCGACTCCTGTGGCGGGCCGAGAGCAGTGCACGCTAACCAGGTCGCCAGGTGCACAATGTTTCCTCCGACACATTGGTGTGGCTGGCTTCCGGGTTGGATGCGCACTGTTTTAAGAAGCAGTGCGGTTTGGTTGGGTTGTGTTTCGGAGGACTTATGGCTTTCGACCTTCGTCTCTCCCGAGCCCGTACGGGAGTTGTAGCGATGAGACAAGATAGTAACTACTAACAATTGGATACCACGAAATTGGGGAGAAAAGGGGGTAAAATAAAAATAATAAAAATAAATAGTGTCTCCCAGGTCTTCTTCACATTTTAGTTTGACATGTTTTGTGTCATCTAGAAAAGCCTATCAACCATTGATACAGTTTGGCAATCAACTTTAGAGGTTTGTCAAACTGCCTTAAAATAGATTCACAGAGAGAATAAAGTGTTGTAACTGCCATAGCCATAGCACAATGAGACTGGTCTTCCCTGGTTGCCTGGACCTGCTGAGAACTCTGTCACCATCGGATTCTCCTCAGGTGACGCATTAAAAATAATTACCTTTGTGTACATTTCTACATTATATTATCCAAGAATAGAATCAATGGTTCAATAATTTAATGTATATTTTTTCTTCTGTGAAGTCAAACAACAGTTACCTCGTCAGCCACATCAATCAAATAAAGAGTAGCCAGTTCCTGCTTTGCTTGCTTTTACAACTCAGAGAAAAAGTGCAACACACACAGACACCAGCTACAGACAGCAGTACCATGCTGGTCCTATAATAACAGCTTTGCGTTCCCAACGGGCACAGTTCGTCATAATGATGTCTTTTCCAGACGACGGCCAGATTTTGGTTGATTTTGAAAATGATGTGGACACTTGCTTGTCGAACAGCTTATTCCAAAATCACGGGCATTAACATGGCGTTGGTCCCCCCTTTGCTTCTATAACAGCTTCCACTTTTCTGGGAAGGCTTTCCACTAGATGTTGGAACATTGCTGCTATAACAGCTTCCACTCTTCTGGGAAGGCTTTCCACTAGATGTTGGAACATTGCTGCTATAACAGCTTCCACTCTTCTGAGAAGGCTTTCCACTAGATGTTGGAACATTGCTGCGGGGACTTTTACATCCTAGCAGACGCTCTTAGTGCATACATTTTCATACTGGTCTCCCATGGGACTCAAACCCACAACCCAGGTGTTGCAAGCGCCATGCTCTACCAACTGAGCCACACAAGACTAATTGCTTCCATTCAGCCCAAGAACATTAGTGAGGTTGGACACTGATGTTAGGCGATTAGGCCTGTTAACATTTTCCTTCACTGGAACTAAAGGGCCTAGAATGTTTCCACTGCTCCAGTTTGGAACTCGGTATTGAGTGTTGCACCCGAAGACAGACGATTTTTATACACTACGCGTTTCAGCACTCAGCGGTCACATTCTGTGAGCGTGTGTGGCCTACCACATCGTGGCTGAGCCGTCGTTGCTCCTAGACGTTTCCACTTCCCAACAGCAATTACAGTTGACCAGGGCAGCTCTAGCAGGGCAGAAATTTGACAAACTGACTTGTTGGAAAGGTGGCATTCTATGACGGTGCCACGTTGAAAGTTACTGAGCTCTTCAGTAAGGCCATTCTACTGCCATTGTTATCCTATGGAGATTGCATGGCTGTGTGCTCAATTTAATACACCTGTCAGAAACATGACACCTTCTAGGAAATGTCTAAAAAACATTCATATGCAACCAGAATCCGACCTGATTAAGACGGCTTATTTCTGACGTCCTTATAACTCAAATCCAACCAAAATATGACCCGTTTAGGACCTCCCGGTATTTCTCATGTCATGCATCTCACAGCAGCAATGTTACCCGTTTAAGACATACTTAATATTTCACATCTATACTCAGAGGCTAAAATAAATGTTGAGGATGCATGCCAGCAAAGCCACAACACAACACAACACTAAACAATACATTCATTGCACTATAATGGTGACAAACTGTGCCCACAATCTGTTAGGGCCTACATAAAGCTGTCCCAACAGCAGACCCAACACCTTACCTGGCTATCAGCGGAGCCTTGTCTGGCAGCGAAACAGTTCATTTAGCCTCATTTTCAACCTTTTAAAAAAACAATGCTGATATGGCTGACTTGTTTAAATAAATGTGGTTTCTACTGACAATTGAGATGTATAAACTATGTCCTTTGTGGGCAAATTATTTCATCAAACTTTGTCATCAAAGTCTGTCATTCTCTGGATTTATAGTGCTTTCAAGACAACTGGGAACTCGGAAAAAAACAAGGTTGAATCATGATGACGTCAGTGATTTTCAGGTCATAGCTCTAGAAAGAGGCCCAAGTTCCCGACTTACAATTCTGAGATGTATGACCGTTCAAAACATATTTTCCCAGTCTGAGCTTGTTTTTCCACGAGATTCCCAGTTGTCTTGAACTCATTGAAGATAGATTTGCCAGTTCCGAGTTAACAGTTGTTTTGAACGTGGCAGAAATCATGCTGAATTCACAGCATGGCCAATGTTGAATGTTTATAATTTTAAGCTTGGAAAAGAGACCCTTAAACCTAGAATTGGGACCATGAACCCACTCGGGCTAGTGATTGCTTTGCAATGTTTGCAGTTAGCCACGGATTCTTTCCAAACCAGTCATTGTTGAATTAGCGATTTCCAACTTGTTGTGTAATGTTTATGTCCAAAGGCCGATGAGCACTGATACGTTTGATCTATAATTTATCTTCATATGACAAGGATTGAAAAGGATTTGCCAGCAGATTGTTGACTTAATTCATGATGATGACTGCTAGCCAAGATTTTGAAAGTATGATGTTGACATGATCAGTCCAATCAAAGGTACTGTACATATAACATGATTTGACATCATTGTATCTGTAGCCAATGACCCTGAACCTTCTTGGACGGGCACTTCTAATGTAACTCTATGGCAGCATCCAAGGGGCATTTTGGAGCATATCAAGAAATCCAAAAAGAGACCATGTTTGTCTGCGGCTTTATTAATTCAATTATTTTTTTACATTGTTTGCGAACTGAAATGTGACACATATTAATGGCAAAATAACATGCAAAACAGGCCCCCCCCCCCCCCCCCCCAAAAAAAAAAACGAATATGTATGTTATGTGTTTTAGCTAGAAATGTGTGACTCAAAACAGGTGGGACTCTGCTCCACCTGCCCTGAATGACGGGTCGCCACTGGCAAAAAGTATGTCATATCAAGATTTCACCTGGGAAATCCCTCTTTCCCTAAATATAGTGAGTTGTGTATATCAACAAAGTTGCATCTGATGTCTGAAATACAGTAGACCATCTAGGAAACCATCAAACTAAAATGTGGCCTAATATCATTGGCAATACAGGATTCCTGCTTTGTCTGTTATATCTTCAGCGGCTGCAGATGTAGAGTTGAGCCGTCCTGGTCTCCGACGCCTCTTTCTCAGGTTCCTGAGGCGTTCCTCAAGGAAACCAGTAGAAGTGGCATCATCTAAGGGTGTACCAAGCATCCTTGAACATAAAAGTCTGTGTTATTATTATTGTTTAAAGACCCCTTTGTGTTCAATATGGCTAGGATTTGCTCAAACCAATCCAAAGGTATTACACCTTCAAGGGCACCATTTTGGTGGAAATACCAGAGCTCATGCATGAAAGATAATACAGTGAGTTTCAAAATGGAAACCTAACTTACAGTTTTTACCCCTCTGAATCCTCGAGGCAAGGGAACTGTTCCAATAATGAACATGACAGTTGTCTGTCTCAGATGTTGTGCTGAAAGAAAAGAGGGTTACACAGAAAAGACAACTTAAATCAAAGATGCAATATTTACACAACAATCACAGTCACAATTCCCGTCATTATTAGAATAATACTTTGGAGATAAATACACAATGCAGAGACCGAGGACGAGAGGTCAGTACAGTACCAACGATCAAGGGAAATAGTGTATTTTCTGTAATGGGGGATTAATGCAGAGACCGAGGACGAGAGGTCAGTACAGTACCAACGATCAAGGGAAATAGTGTATTTTCTGTAATGGGGGATTAATGCAGAGACCGAGGACGAGAGGTCAGTACAGTACCAACGATCAAGGGAAATAGTGTATTTTCTGTAATGGGGGATTAATGCAGAGACATGGCAGGAATTTGTCTATATATTGACTCTGAAATAGGATACTTGTTGTTTGGACGTTGGCCCAGTTTTATTGCAAGTTATTCTAATTGGTCAACCACAGGGCTGGGTTGTAAACTACATCCTGTTCCTTTGTTCACTGGAGAGAATCACAGGAGAGAATCACTGGAGAGAATCACAGGAGAGAATCACAGGAGAGAATCACAGGAGAGAATCACAGGAGAGAATCACTGGAGAGAATCACTGGAGAGAATCACAGGAGAGAATCACTGGAGAGAATCACTGGAGAGAATCACTGGAGAGAATCACTGGAGAGAATCACTGGAGAGAATCACTGGAGAGAATCACTGGAGAGAATCACTGGAGAGAATCACTGGAGAGAATCACAGGAGAGAATCACAGGAGAGAATCACAGGAGAGAATCACAGGAGAGAATCACTGGAGAGAATCACTGGAGAGAATCACTGGAGAGAATCACTGGAGAGAATCACAGGAGAGAATCACAGGAGAGAATCACTGGAGAGAATCACAGGAGAGAATCACAGGAGAGAATCACTGGAGAGCACCACTGAGGACAGGGGAGAATGGTCATCTACTTCCAATCATGATTTGTCCTATTTGAATAAACCTATTTTCCTCCCCCTGATTTGCTTTGAGGTCTGTATTATTAAAGAATAACACGAACTGCTAACATTTGGTGCCGTGATCCGGATGAATTGATCTCAACAAAAACAAGAAAAACGTATCAACTTTGTGTTGATCCAGAAAAAAGAGAGAATACTGAGCGCAACCCACTTTGGGGAGTCAACTCTTAATCTCCTGATTAATGGCATAAGTGCAGGGTGAGTCTATTTTAAAATAACCAAATCAGGTTAAAATTAGTGTGTGCAATGAGTGATATGTATCCGTTATGTACAAGGGGTCGAGTTCCATTACAGACTTCCTTTGTTCTCTATGAAAAGGTTTGAGGCCTTTGTCTTTGTTCTCTATTATAGGGGTTCAAGTCCTCTATTAAAAGGTTAGAGTCTTTTCTTAACTGGTGAAACCTTCTTGTCGCGTAGAAGTGAGTTGCTCGTTGAGAAGCAATTTTTACAGGTGTGGTTAATGTAGGCCTTCAAGAAGCTTTTTGAAGTGAACACACATTTTTATGGGTAGCCAAGCCCTACAGAAACATGTTGGGTTCTAGAAGAGGTTTGAGTCCTTAAAAGGGCTTACATTTTGGGGTTAACTAAATATATAAACATAGAGATATATATATTATACAGCTTTTGAAGTTAATATAATGTCATTGTAAAGTGAGAAAACCACTTACTGTCTTGTGATATGAAGAACCATTTCAAAGTAGAGAAGTGTAGGCAAGAGATAATAAAGAAATATTCCTTCATTGTTGACAAAGATGGAATATTAAATCTGTCTGATACACAAAAAGCTTGGGGGAAAATTCAGAGGATGTCTAAATGTCTGACAAAAACAAGATGGTCTTTAACTGTTTTAGCCAAAGTAAGAAAATGGGATGAGAAATGATTTCTGGACAATCATGACAGGACATTGAAGAGAGATACAGATAGTTTGAAAGCTCTTGGTGAACAGATCAAAACCTTGACAGAAGAAATTCAACAATTACAGACAAGGGGGGCGAAAACAAACTTGACCCCCATCTGCGGATCATTTGTTCCCTCAATCTATCCTCAGGCTGAGTTGTGGAAGGCAGATCAGGTTTCAAGCATCTGGTCAGCACTTTGAATCAACAGATACTGACAGCGGTGACTAGCGGATGGTAATAGAGGGGAGGTACGTGAGGCAACGTTGGCTCCCTCTGCTGGGGATACAGGAGCTGGGCACCCCGACTCGGACAGTTCCAAGTGGAGGTAATTAGAGGAAATGGCCAACCAGCCGTGGAGGCCAAATAAAAGGAGCACGATGGCACACCGTGAGGGAGAAGGGGGGGGAGAGACCGACACCAAGCAAAAGAGAGAAGACGGACCGAGCTAAACCTAAGTGATTTCTTTGATATATTTATTTACTGTCTGAGTAAAGTTGTTTTTGCGGACTAAAGCCTCCCTGTCTCTGTGTCAATCTCTGCACGCTCAACCCAACACCCCACGGTTTACCACAATGTTTTCCTTAAGGGTCTGACCAATGCAACCACCAATTGGGGAGGGAACCAAATGTGTTCAAAAACCGAAAGAATCGTTTGTTGAATTTGAAGAAAGGTTTAGAGCAGAGGTGGTTCGACACAGTGGCTTACCTGACTTTGTTTTAAATCTATATCTTATTGTAACAGCAAGTACAATATGCCCTTTGTGTTTTATAGAAATGGAAGGTGTTTAATGTGAATGATGTTTACTGCTTTTATTTCCTGTTTTTATTGTTTTCTAAGAAGACATTTGAAGTATATTTCTTAGTAAAAATGGTCTGGAGGAGTGTAAGAACATTTTGGAGATAAATACACAACACAGAGACCGAGGACGAGAGGTCAGTACAGAACCAACGATCAAGGGAAATAGTGTATTTTCTGTAATAGGGGATTAATGCAGAGACCAAGGACGAGAGGTCAGTGCAGTACCAACGATCAAGGGAAATAGTGTATTTTCTGTAATAGGGGATTAATGCAGAGACCGAGGACGAGAGGTCAGTACAGAACCAACGATCAAGGGAAATAGTGTATTTTCTGTAATGGGGGATTAATGCAGAGACCGAGGACGAGAGGTCAGTACAGTACCAACGATCAAGGGAAATAGTGTATTTTCTGTAATAGGGGATTAATGCAGAGACCGAGGACGAGAGGTCAGTACAGTACCAACGATCAAGGGAAATAGTGTATTTTCTGTAATGGGGGATTAATGCAGAGACCAAGGACGAGAGGTCAGTACAGTACCAACGATCAAGGGAAATAGTGTATTTTCTGTAATAGGGGATTAATGCAGAGACCGAGGACGAGAGGTCAGTACAGTACCAACGATCAAGGGAAATAGTGTATTTTCTGTAATAGGGGATTAATGCAGAGACCGAGGACGAGAGGTCAGTACAGAACCGACGATCAAGGGAAATAGTGTATTTTCTGTAATAGGGGATTAATGCAGAGACCAAGGACGAGAGGTCAGTACAGTACCAACGATCAATGGAAATAGTGTATTTTCTGTAATGGGGGATTAATGCAGAGACCGAGGACGAGAGGTCAGTACAGTACCAACGATCAAGGGAAATAGTGTATTTTCTGTAATGGGGGATTAATGCAGAGACCGAGGACGAGAGGTCAGTACAGAACCAACGATCAAGGGAAATAGTGTATTTTCTGTAATAGGGGATTAATGCAGAGACTGAGGACGAGAGGTCAGTACAGTACCAACGATCAAGGGAAATAGTGTATTTTCTGTAATAGGGGATTAATGCAGAGACCGAGGACGAGAGGTCAGTACAGAACCAACGATCAAGGGAAATAGTGTATTTTCTGTAATAGGGGATTAATGCAGAGACCGAGGACGAGAGGTCAGTACAGAACCAACGATCAAGGGAAATAGTGTATTTTCTGTAATAGGGGATTAATGCAGAGACCGAGGACGAGAGGTCAGTACAGAACCAACGATCAAGGGAAATAGTGTATTTTCTGTAATAGGGGATTAATGCAGAGACCGAGGACGAGAGGTCAGTACAGAACCAACGATCAAGGGAAATAGTGTATTTTCTGTAATAGGGGATTAATGCAGAGACCGAGGACGAGAGGTCAGTACAGAACCGACGATCAAGGGAAATAGTGTATTTTCTGTAATAGGGGATTAATGCAGAGACCAAGGACGAGAGGTCAGTACAGTACCAACGATCAATGGAAATAGTGTATTTTCTGTAATGGGGGATTAATGCAGAGACCGAGGACGAGAGGTCAGTACAGTACCAACGATCAAGGGAAATAGTGTATTTTCTGTAATGGGGGATTAATGCAGAGACCGAGGACAAAAGGTCAGTACAGAACCAACGATCAAGGGAAATAGTGTATTTTCTGTAATAGGGGATTAATGCAGAGACTGAGGACGAGAGGTCAGTACAGTACCAACGATCAAGGGAAATAGTGTATTTTCTGTAATGGGGGATTAATGCAGAGACCGAGGACGAGAGGTCAGTACAGTACCAACGATCAAGGGAAATAGTGTATTTTCTGTAATAGGGGATTAATGCAGAGACCAAGGACGAGAGGTCAGTACAGTACCAACGATCAAGGGAAATAGTGTATTTTCTGTAATGGGGGATTAATGCAGAGACCGAGGACGAGAGGTCAGTACAGAACCAACGATCAAGGGAAATAGTGTATTTTCTGTAATGGGGGATTAATGCAGAGACCGAGGACGAGAGGTCAGTACAGTACCAACGATCAAGGGAAATAGTGTATTTTCTGTAATAGGGGATTAATGCAGAGACCAAGGACGAGAGGTCAGTACAGAACCAACGATCAAGGGAAAGTGTATTTTCTGTAATGGGGGATTAATGCGGAGACAAGGCAGGAATCTGTCTATATATTGAGTCTGAAATAGGATACTTGTTGTTTGGCCGTTGGCCCAGTTTTATTGCAAATTATTCTAATTGGTCAACCACAGGTCTGGGTTATAAACTAAATCCTGTCCCTTCGTTCACTGGTGAGAATCACAGGAGAGAATCACTGGAGAGAATCACAGGAGAGAATCACTGGAGAGAATCACAGGAGAGAATCACTGGAGAGAATCACAGGAGAGAATCACAGGAGAGAATCACAGGAGAGAATCACAGGAGAGAATCACAGGAGAGCACCAATGAAGACAGGGGAGAATGACCATCTACTTCCAAACATGATTTGTCCTATTTTAATAAACCTATTTTCTTCCCCCTGATTTGCATTGGGGTCTGTGTTACTAAAGAACATCAACTGCTAACATTAGTACCATTAATGTTGTAACTACTGCAGAACACACGTTTCTCCAAACCTCTGGATGTGGTGTGAAATCAACACCCTGACCATAGATGATGTCTGCTTGATTGAGATGCATAGGTAGCCTAGCAGTTAAGACCATTGGGCCAGTAACCGAAATGTCTCTGGTTTGAATTCCCAAGCCGACTAGGTGAAAAATCTGTTGATGTGCCCTTGAGCAAGACACAACCCTAATTGTGCCTGTAAGTCACTCTGGATAACAATGTTTGGGCACTGCATCTCAGTGCTAGAGACGTCACTGCAGACCCTGGTTCGATTCCACGCTGTATCACAACTGGCCGTGATTGGGAGTCCCATAGTGAGGTGCACAATTAGCCCAGCGTTGTCCGGGTTAGGGTTTGGCTGAGGTAGGCCGTCATTGTCAATAAGAATTTGTTCTTAACTGACTTGTCAAGTTAAATAAAGGTTAAATAGTCTGCTAAAATGTAATGCGAAGCCCTGCATTGAGGCTGGCCACAACGACCTTTGCCCTCCGGTGTTTGTCTATGTTCAAAACAGTGCCAGTTGAGTCTTACACTTGATCTGCAGCCAATAAGAGAACTTGTGAATTATGCCACAACAGATGCAGAGCCTTAAAGAAGAATATAAAGACGTAATCAGTCACTGTTTTCATATAGTCAAACTGTGTGATAGATAATACATACAACCTGCAACAGCCCTCCTGACAGCATAAGGAAGTAACTGGAAGCCATGTTGAGATGGTGTACTGCACTTAGATGTGTGAAGAGATCTTTACAGTTATCGACAACTTTTTCTTCTAAAATAAACCCCATCCTTATCTACCATGCATTCACTGTTAACCAATCTTTGTGATGCAGGGCTCTACAGTGTGACCATTTTACTCCCATACTGTATGTGTCAAAACAATAGATGTGAAAAACTGAAAAAAAAAGTCAAGTATTAGCAGGTGTGAGTTGTGCTTTGCATCAACAAATTGCTGTCATAGTTATTTTCAAAGTATTTAGTTTTCTGCCGTTTTGTTTCATAGAGGTAGCTAATCACACAAACTTTTTTGAGTCCCAAAAAGCCCACCTCGAGCAGCAACAGTACTTGGCGGGGGCTGTGCGCACTGAGTGAAGTGCTGAAATATTTTTTTTTACAAGCACACAGGCACAAAAGTTGGTCTAACTTAACCACAAGTCTACTAAAGTGTGACTGTACTTGTGTTCCTTGGCTATTTGCATAATTTTGTTCACACACTAGTGTTTTTCAATGTTAGTTTAAGCTTGCTCAACTGCTAGCGAATAGACACGTCAGAGAATCTGATCTCTCACAGACAGACGTGTGAGTGCCAGTCCCACCAGAGGATTTGAGAAAGTTTTTATTCAACAAGTGTTTTTATGATAAGAAATGACTAACAGTTAGCGAATAAAACACTTTATTCAACAAGTGTTTGTCATTTATTATGATAAAATCACTCTTCCTCAAATATTTTCATTGTGCTCCTAAATGTATTTAGGACAACATGTGCTCCTTGTAAAACATGTCAGCGTAGAGCTCTGTGACGAGGTCACTTTTTGGGAAACAGCGATGGTGGATCGATCTAGCATAATGAAAACTAGTGGAAACCCTTCTCTCAGGCCAAACGTGCTGGTCATCAAGTTATCGTGTGAGGTAGTGGCCGTTGTTGCCATGAGAAAAGGGTAACCAGTGGAACACAAACAACATTGTAAATGCAACCTATAAGTCACGTTCTGACCTTTATTTTCCTTTGTTTTGTCTTTATTTAGTATGGTCAGGGCGTGAGTTGGGGTGGGCAGTCTATGTTTTGTGTTTCTATGTTTAGGTTTCTGTTTCGGCCTAGTATGGTTCTCAATCAGAGTCAGGTGTCGTTAGTTGTCTCTGAGTGAGAATCATACTTAGGTAGCCTGGGTTTCACTGTTGGTTTATTTCCGTGTCTGTGTTTGTCGCCACACGGTACTGTTTCAGTCTGGTATTTTCACGTATTCGTTTATTGTTTCTTGTATTTCATTAGTGTTCAGTTTCTGTTTTTAAAATAAACTATATGAACACGTACCACGCCGCATCTTGGTCCGATCCTTACTCCTCTTCAGGAGAAAAATAAATCTACCGTTACACTATACTTATCTGTTTATTTATTCTCCCTTTCATATTTCAACTATTTGCTAATTATTGTCTATTAAATTTGCTCTTGCAATGTAAACATATGTTTCCCACACCAATAAAGCCCTTTGAATTCCATGTCATTGAATAGTGGGGCAGCTGAGGGGAAAAAAAAACGTTTTTTTTTGTTGCATTTTTGGCACAAATGTAGATTTGACAGCTTCAGCCCCTGTGGAGCAGGGCAGACTATACACTTAAATAAAGGAGGTCAGGTCCAAGCCACTAGTACATTAGCTTGGTTAGTTCCAGGGCTTTTAATGAAGTACCTTGTCCTGATAACACTCTTCTTCAAAGGGTGTATATTGTCTGTTGCTGTGTTTGGAAGCACTGACCCAATAATTATTATTTTGAATGATGAGGTTGGAGGTCCCTTAGAGTGCAGGAAGTGATGGAACACCTCATAGGAGCTTAACTGCCATAGTGGACAGTTTGATTCTACAAGTGGACAGAACACTAGTCTGTCACAGGGCCTTGCCCCACTCTAGTTGCTTAATGCTGTGGTGGCTCCAAGCAGAGACGGTCTCATTTTTACTGTCTTAGGTACGGCTTGGCTGGGAATCGAAATAAGAACTTTCCACTCTCATGGCAAACACTCTCACCAAAAATGACAGCCACTGAGTTGGATATATATATACTACATGGCCTTTAATTTGCAGAACATATTCAGCTGAAATTAGAAAAACTAGTGTGTCATACTTTGTTCATGTGTCACATATACTCCCTCTCCGGCCTCTAGGTCACCAGGCTGCTCAAAATCCTGCACACCTGTCACCATCGTCAAGCACACCTGTGCCTCATGACAATCACCAGCTTGATTATCTTCCCTGTATCTGTCCCTCCCCTTGGTTCTTTCCTCAGGTGTTATTGACTCTGTTTCATGTCGGTGTGTTGTTTGTGTTTATTTATTTATTAAAACACTCACTCACTCCCTGTACTTGCTTCCTGACTCTCGAAGCACTCGTTACATCATGAAACAGCTTGAAAGTAAAATATATTGTGCCAAGCACAGTTCTGACAAACACAGCTTAAGATAGTTGTCCACAGCAATTGTGAACTATTCCAACTTAATGGCTGTGATATTTTCCATTGCAAAGTAGCTTTCGCAGCCATTTGTTTACATGCTCATGTTACTGGTAGGATGTGAACACCAGTCATTAGACCTAAACAAATATTTAGAATATGGCCAAGGGTGGTTGTAAGTTGCAGGCAGGGCTACTTCATCACTAGAACATTTTAACTCACCTCTGCTACACTTATCCTAAAAAAAATTATAATAAATAAATAAATGTTTGGCCTAAATGACTGTTTCCCTCTATAATTGTAATATCCTGTGTTACTGTCAAACCTTTTGGTTTTCAGGAGATCCAGGGCCAGAAATATGGGCATGAAGTGTATTCATTTTAAAAGGCAATTACTTTTTGTAGATTAAAGATTTGTAAAATAGTGGTACAGTCTGCAGCCTTTTGGTAAAATGGCTGACACGGCCCCCTGGGGCCAAAGCTGTGGGGGTTCCATATCTAAATCTTTTCAGGGTACCTACATTTACTTCTGTGTCACATTTGGTGTGTTCATCTCAAAATAGGTCAACTGTAATTGTATTACTGTCTGTGGCCATTTCAAAAGATGACCACCACGCCCCTGGGATGTCCAGAAACCTACCTCTGTTCCAAATTGTACCTCTCTTCTGAATTGGAACATAATGGTAGGCCAACCGTTGGGGGCCATTTTAAAAAATGGCTGCCACACCCCTCCCCCCCCTAGGATCCAAATCTGGAGTGGCTCTATATCTGAATCTTTTCAGGTGGGTAGGTAGCCTAGCGGTTAAGAGCGTTGGGCCAGTAACCAAAGGTTGATGGTTTGAATCCCAGAACAGACTATGTGAAAAATCTGTTGATGTGCTCTTGAGCAAAACACTCAACACTAACTGCTCTGGATCAGAGTTTCTACTAAAATGTCAAGATTTGACAGGAATCTATCTCTGTGCATAATGTAGCGCTTTTATCACAAAATGCATGATGGTTCCAGATTTTTCAGCTTAAAAGCTTGATGAGAAGATTCAGGGCCATGCACAGAGGTTTTTGGGTACATGTGCTCAAACCAAACATGGCACCTCAAAAATAACATTTCCTGCGACTGTGGTCACAGACTTGTTGAGAAAGTTTTACTAACAAAGGGGAAAGCAGCACAATCTTAACAATTCGAGGAGTAAAGTATTTTACGAAACTATTTTGAAACGGAATCAATTCTGCACTCATTAACAATAACCAACACAATTCCAGTCAAAATAGATGTAAGATGTACTGTACTATATCGAACCTAACTCCAAATGTTGCCTGTCATTACAACCACAAAGGTATTTTCAAAACGCAAGATAGGCTACAGAAATAAACTGCATTTTACACCTGCATTTGGAGCAGAAAGTCATTCATGTTAGCAGCCAATAACAAGTAGGTATACATTATGTCACAACCCTGGAGTCCAGAGCAAGCTAAATCATACACCCATACGGCCTGCTTGTAGCAGAGGTTTCAGGATCGGATGGAAAGCATGTTCTGTCTGCACCATCACGTTGGAGGGTGTTTTCTATGGTGTTTATTCTATACAAGAGCAAGGTAATGTTGATTATGAAGTATTTACTTCAGTATCACTCTGTAGCGTGCATTAAGTTCCATTCAGTGCATAGTAAGTAATGTCTAACTTGGCTCACTAGTACTAGATAGTATCACACTCAGAAACACATGACAGCAGCACCATCTATTGGCTTGGCGACATCTAGTAACATCTTCCTTTAGCCCACAAATGAAGATAACTCCTATTCGACTCATTGAACAGGAGTACTGGGGTTAGACCTGTGCCAGTGAAAACATTACCCTGGTAAGAAAAACACAGAACTAACTGTGTCTCATTCAAGAACCTTCAGAAGCATCAACTTTAAAGTCAACAAGCAGACTACCCTCTTCCATCAGGCAGTGGGACTGCTTCCATATCAGCCACCTGCTGGGTTGGCGGGTTCGTTCCATGGTCTTCAGTCATCCTCTTCCGTGTTTGTTTGGTGGTCGATCGGGGGGGTTGTTGTTCACAACCTGCTGGGTTGGCGGGTTCGTTCCATGGTCTTCAGTCATCCTCTTCCGTGTTTGTTTGGTGGTCGATCGGGGGGGTTGTTGTTCACAACCTGCTGGGTTGGCGGGTTCGTTCCATGGTCTTCAGTCATCCTCTTCCGTGTTTGTTTGGTGGTCGATCGGGGGGGTTGTTGTTCACAACCTGCTGGATTGTCGGGTTTGTTCCATGGTCTTCAGTCATCCTCTTCCGTGTTTGTTTGGTGGTCGATCGGGGGGGTTGTTGTTCACAACCTGCTGGGTTGGCGGGTTCGTTCCATGGTCTTCAGTCATCCTCCTCCGTGTTTGTTTGGTGGTCGATCGGGGGGGGGGGGGGGGGGGGTTGTTGTTCACAACCTGCTGGATTGTCGGGTTTGTTCCATGGTCTTCAGTCATCCTCTTCCGTGTTTGTTTGGTGGTCGATCGGGGGGGTTGTTGTTCACAACCTGCTGGGTTGGCGGGTTCGTTCCATGGTCTTCAATCATCCTCATCCGTGTTTGTTTGGTGGTCGATCGGGGGGGTTGTTGTTCACAACCTGCTGGGTTGGCGGGTTCGTTCCATGGTCTTCAGTCATCCTCTTCCGTGTTTGTTTGGTGGTCGATCGGGGGGGTTGTTGTTCACAACCTGCTGGGTTGGCGGGTTCGTTCCATGGTCTTCAATCATCCTCATCCGTGTTTGTTTGGTGGTCGATCGGGGGGGGGGGGGTTGTTGTTCACAACCTGCTGGGTTGGCGGGTTCGTTCCATGGTCTTCAATCATCCTCATCCGTGTTTGTTTGGTGGTCGATCGGGGGGGGGGGGGTTGTTGTTCAGTCCGTCGGTTTCTGTTTCTGCTGTATTTTTCTACCATTCGCTAGTACTTCATATCACTGAGGTCACTGAGTTGATCAGTGCATATTATGCCCGGCGTCCAAGTGCTGACTGAGTTGATCAGTGCATATTATGCCCGGTCGTCCATGTGCTGACTGAGTTGATCAGTGCATATTATGCCCGGCGTCCATGTGCTGACTGAGTTGTTGGAGTGGAGAATAACTCTTACTGTTTGTCCTTGGAGGATTTGGGGCATGTCACAGGCATGTGCTGACTGAGGTGTTGGAGTGAAGAATAACTCTTACTGTTTGTCCTTGGAGGATTTGGGGCATGTCACAGGCATGTGCTGACTGAGTTGTTGGAGTGGAGAGTAACTCTTACTGTTTGTCCTTGGAGGATTTGGGGCATGTCACAGGTATGTGGTGTTTTGCTGTCAGCCCTTGGGCTTGTTTTCTCAGAATTACATTTTGCACCACTTGGGGTTTGAGCAGTTTTGTTCATGGTGGGTAAGATCGTGTGTGTGTTCGTCTGGACATGAGTCGCTGTACCGGAGAACTGTTAAGTTCCTCTGTTGGAACTATTCCTCCATGCCAACACTGCTTTCTAGGGGTCGTCACCATCCTATCGCAGCCTTTTTTTAAGAGCGTTTTGGACATTTTCACTGCTGATTACACTTTGCCATTGCCTCGGCTGTGAAACGGTGATGATGTCACAGGTTTAAAGTCATCAGCACAGTTTTGAAAGTCCATTCCGGAGAGGAAGGGGGGGGGAGAAATTATCAGAAACAACAGTGTGGGTAACGCCGTGTCTGCTGAACTGCTTTTATCAGAATTCAATGATGGTGTCTGATGTGGTGTCAGTCAGTCCGTCGAGCTCCCAGTAGTCAGAGTAATAATCGAACATGATGAAGTAGTTGCTTTTATTGACTGTGGACTGTGAGTCCATCCCGATCTTTTTTTAAAAACATTTTTTATTTTTTTTATTTCACCTTTATCTTGGGCCATGGGAGGGGAGGGATTTGGTGGGGGATGAGTGTCTCCTTGTGTTGTCTCTTCTGGATGGAGTTGCAGGTTGCACATTTGCTGATAAAGATCTTTATGCCCTCCGTAATCCTTGGCCAGAAAACAGCATCACGTGCCTTTCTGAGACAAGCCTCTATATCTGAGTGGCCAAAGTGTATTTTTTATAGAAAGTCAGTGTGTAACATGTCAGGTTTGAAGACGCTGTTTCCTTTAAATATCAGTCCATTTTCTGTGGTGAGCTCCTCTTTGTACATCCAGAAATCTTTCAGTGTGTGACTCACAGCCTGTTTGGTTCCAGGCCAACCGTTTTTGAATTGTGCGTACAGAGCCTGAAACAGTGGGTCCTGGGAACAGTGTGCTTTGATTGACTCCATTGTCTTAGTTGAAATGTTGACATGATAAGTGGCGTCCACCATCGTTACGCGCACCTGCGCCCCATGACAATCACCTGGACTCCATGACCTTCCTGATTACCTCCCCTATATCTGTCACTCCCCTTGGTTATTTCCTCAGGCATTATTGACTGCTTTTTTGTGTTTCTTGTTAAGTACTATGTTCTATTTATTATTACATTATCACTCCTGGTATTGCTGCCTCACTCCCAGCGTACATGTTACAAAGATAGTTTCTGTGTATTGTGATGAACTCTCTGCCATGCAGAATCTGGTCAAACTTGTCACATGCAAAACAACGGAGAGAAATTCTTTCTCAATCTGTGCATATCTTTATTCTGTCTGAGTCAATGTTCTGGAGGCAGAGGCAACAGGTTGTTCTTTCTGTAGAAGAGTCCTGCACCCAAACCTGTCTCACTGGCATCACACTGCGGTGTGACTTCATCATTCAGGTCGTAGTATTTGAGCATTGGGTGTTGTGTGACTAACTGTTTGATAGTCTCAACTGACGTCGGTCGATGTACTCATGTTCTGAATGGCTGTTATTTTCTCTGGGTCAGGGCGAGGGCCCTCTGTGGTTTCTTTTTGTTCAGCTTCAGGTTGACATCTCTTGCTCTCTGCAGGAGAGTTGTAATGTTTCTGGGATGTGCAGAGCACATTCTAGGTGAAGCTGGTTGAGAGAATGCCAAGAGTGTGCAAAACTGTCATCAAGGCAAAGGGTGGCTACTTTGAAAATATAAAATACATTTAATTTGTTTACTACATGATTCCGTATGTGAAGCTCTCTCTCCCTCGCCCTCCATTTGGCAAATCTGATCATAATTCAATCCTCCTGATTCCTGCTTACAAGCAAAAAGTTAAAGCAGGAAGAACCCGTGACAAGATCAATAAAAAAGTGGTCAGATGAAGCAGATGCTAAGCTACACGACTGTTTTGCTAGCACAGACTGGAATATGTTCCGGGATTCCTCCAATGGATTTATGGCTGATGTAAGATGAAATGTTACTTTATTTGGCACTTAATAGGGTCATTTGTTTTACGTGAACTTGTTTTTTATGAAGTTAAACATGTGCATTTTATGACTGAATGTAAAAATGAAGTGAAATCAACGTTTTTTTCTTCTTTTCTTCCTAGCTAAAGGCTAGAGCTGGCACTTTCAAGGACCGGAAGCTTATAAGAAATCCCTATGTGCCCTCCGACGAACCATCAAACAGGCAAAGCGTCAATACAGCACTAAGATCGAGTCTTACTACACCGGCTCTGACACTCGTCGGATGTGGCAGGGCCTATTAACCATTAAAGACTACAAAGGGAAGCACAGCTGAGAGCTGCCCAGTGACACAAGCCTACCGGATGAGCTAAACTACTTCTATGCTCGCTTCGAGACAAAAAAACATGGAAAACAGGCATGAGAGCACCAGCTGTACCGGAAGACTGTGTGATCACGCTCTCCACAGCCGATGTGTGTAAGACCTTTAGACAGGTCAACATTCACAAGGCCGCAGGGCCAGACGGATTACCAGGACGTGTACTGCGAGCATGCAATGACCAACTAGCAAGTGTGTTCACTGACATTTTCAACCTCTCCCTGTCCGAGTCTGTAATACCAACATGTTTTAAGCAGAACACCATAGTGCCTGTGCCCAAGAACACTACGGGAACCTGCCTAAATGACTACCAACCCGTAGCACTCACATCTGTAGCCATGAAGTGCTTTGAAATGCTGGTCATGGCTCACATCAACACCATCATCACAGAAACCCTAGACCCACTCCAATTTGCGTACCACCCCAAAAGATCCACAGATGATGCAGTCTCTATTGCACTCCACACTGCCCTTTCCCACCTGGACAAAAGGATCACCTATGTGAGAATGCTATTCATTGACTACAGCTCAGCGTTCAACAACATAGTGCCCTCAAAACTCATCAATAAGCAAAAGACATCCGCAACGCTAATCCTCAACACAGGTGCCCCTCAGGGGTAAGTGCTCAGTCACCTCCTTTACTCCCTGTTCACACATGACTGCACGGCCAGGCACGACTCCAACACCATCATTATGTTTGCACCGACAACAATGAGACAGCCTATAGGGAGGAGGTCAGAGACCTGGCCGTGTCGTGCCAGGACAACAACGTCTCCCTCAACGTGATCAAGACAAAGGAGATGATTGTGGACTACAGGAAAAAGAGGACCGAGCACGCCCCCATTCTCATCAACGGGGCTACAGTGGCGCAGGTTGAGAGCTTCAAGTTCCTTGGTGTCCACATCACCAACAAATTAACATGGTCCAAGCACACCATGACAGTCGTGAAGCGGGTACGACAAAACCTATTCCCCCTCAGGAGACTGAAAAGATTTGGCATGGGTTCTCAGATCCTCAAAAGGTTCTACAGTTGCACCATCAAGAGCATCCTGACTGTTTGCATCACTGTCTGGTTTGGTAACTGCTCGGCCTCTGACCGCAGGGCACTACAGAGGGTAGTGCAAACAGCCGAGTACATCACTGGAGCCAAGCTTCCTGCCATCCAGGACCTCTATACCAGCCGGTGTCAGAGGAAGGCCCTAAAAATTGTCAACGACTCCAGCCACCCTAGTCATAGACTGTTCTCTCTGCTACCATATGGCAAGCGGTACCGGAGTGCCAAGTCTAGGTCCAAGAGGCTTCTCAACAGCTTCTACCCCAAGCCATAAGACTCCTGAACATCTAGTCAAAAGTCTACCCAGACTATTCGCATTGCCCCCCTCCCCTCTCCACATCACTGCCACTCTCTGGTTTCATCTATGCATAGTCACTTTAATTAACTCTACCTACATGTACATACTACCTCAACTAACCGGTGCCCCCGCACATTGATTCTGTACCGGTACCCCCCTGTATATATTGTTATCTTGCTGCTCTTTAATTTCTTGTTACTTTTATCTCTTATTCTTATCCATAATTTTTTAACTACTCTGTCGGTTAGGGGCTCGTAACTAAGTATTTCACTGTAAGCTCTCAAACTGTGGTGTTCGGCGCATGTGACTAATAACATTTGTTATTTCATAGTTTTGATGTCTCCACTATTATTCTACAATGTAGAAAATAGTAAAACATAAAGTAAAGCCCTGGAATGAGTAGGCGTGTCCAAACGTTTTACTGGTACTGTCCAACAACGGGACATTTTTTCGAGCACAATGGGACATGTGCTCTGCACAGAGAGTGTACCTGAGAAGATTAAATATTTACATATTTATTTTATATAACGACTGCCATGAGACTTGTAATGATGTCTGGAATGACTCAGTTTGGAAGATGTTAGGCAAATGACGTCATAGAATTGTCATATTTTGGTCATAATAAAGACGTCTCAAAAAATAAGTCTTAAACTGGTCATATTTTTGATCATATGACGTTGCGACCAGAATATACTCAGAATAAGAAGTCAAAATTACGTTGTGTGCCAGTTGTGTTCACACAGCCTGCCCGTTGGGTTCACACAGCCTGTCCGTTGGGTTCACACAGCCTGCCCGTTGGGTTCACACAGCCTGCCCGTTGGGTTCACACAGCCTGTCTGTTGGGTTCACACAGCCTGCCCGTTGGGTTCACACAGCCTGCCAGTTGGGTTCACACAGCCTGCCCGTTGGGTTCACACAGCCTGTCCGTTGGGTTCACACAGCCTGTCTGTTGGGTTCACACAGCCTGCCCGTTGGGTTCACACAGCCTGCCCGTTGGGTTCACACAGCCTGTCTGTTGGGTTCACACAGCCTGCCCGTTGGGTTCACACAGCCTGTCCGTTGGGTTCACACAGCCTGTCCGCAGCTCTTACGACATGTTATTGGAATATTTGAGTAAAGTTACTTGTGTTACTCATCTCTGCTGTCCTGCGCCTGACTATATTGGTCCCATTGACTGGGTGTAGCTGGTCTGGGTGTAGCTGCACCAGCTTCACCCAGACCACTACATGATGGCCACAATTAGGAATTACTGCAGGGTCTTACTATCACCCAAAACAACCCAAATGTTTCCCAAAAGAACCCCAAACAGGTGCCCAATAGAACCACAAACAAGTACCCAATAGAACCCCAAACAGGTGCCCAATAGAACCCCAAACAGGTACCCAATAGAACCCCAAACAAGTACCCAATAGAACCCCAAACAGGTACCCAATAGAACCCCAAGCTGTTTTGCTGAAATCTGTGCAAGTGGCACATGAATTGCTTTTCCTAAGATAACCCTTTACTTATCTGTAAGACATAGCGGTCACATGTAGAGGACGGAGCTCGGTTGTAAAAGCTCTTTGGTGAGATCAGCAAACATAAATTGCATTACCAGGTTTTGTTGGCACCCCCTAATCGACAACCTTTCTATTTTTCACAAGTGAGGGCTGCAACAGATCAGCCATGAAGGATGGACCTGTCAATGGGCCCAATATAGTTTTATAATAGAGTCTATTTTAAACATACCAATGCAAAGCTGACAACTTCAACCTTTCAAATCTAGATCCCAATGCGGACGGTTAGAATTATGATGTCTAAAGGAAAGGACTAAAACATCACACTAAGATGATATATTAGGACATGCTGGTAAAGTTATTTAAAAATGTAGACAATTTCAGCTAATTGAACCCCGCAGATTGTCCTCAGACAACACAAAACAATACTAGGCAAACAGAATACCTTAGAAGTTGAAACGGTATAATCGCCAAATCCTACCCAAGTCTATTTTTATATATTTTTTACTCAGGAACCAGGTGTGGATCCTGAGTTAATTAAGCAATTAACATCCCACCATGCTTAGGGTCATGTATAAAAATGCCCAGCTGCCCATTATATTGTCTACCATGGCTAGAAGAAGAGATCTCAGAGACTTTGAAAGAGGGGCCTCAAAGAAGCTTACAGTAAGAAGTTTAAAGGGTGTATATGCGTGTATATGTGCGTGTGTGTCAGTCACCAGATCTCAACCATATGGAACACTTATGGGAGATTCTGGAGTGGTCGCCAAGACAGTGTTTTCCACCACCATCAACAAAACACCAAACGATGGAATTTCTCGTGGAAGAATTGTGTTGCATCCCTCCAATAGAGTTCCAGACCATTGTAGAATCTATACCAAGGTGGATTGAAGCTGTTCTGGTGGCTCGTTGTGGCCCAACTCCCTATTAAAACACTTTATGTTGGTGTTTCCTTTATATTGTCAACAGTATATGTTAGCCTATTATCTACACTTTATCTGATATTATGGTCTGTCCTCCCTCTACTGGTCTAGAGCTATAGAATTCTGATGAGTACTCTTACTGAAAGACATATGTCGGTCTTAGTGTCCTCCTTTTAGGTCTAGAAGCGTCAAATCTGGGAGTTAATGCCTTTTGAGGGCTTATTTTATATAGCCAAACGTAGGTGGAAATCACAGGAGGCTGCAGAGGGGAGAACGGCTCATAATCATGTCGGGAACATAGTTGACCGAATATAAGTTTATTATTTACAGTCTGCATAATATCTTTGAAAGATTCCCTGTGGCTTAAATGTTGATCAATAAGGTTTGTTTCACTTCAGGTGCATTATCCATTGTCAATAAACATTAACGCGCAGGATTCACCTGTAAAATACTGAGGTCAAGTGAGCCGACACTGGCAAAACGCAGTAAAGCCATTTGAACTTCAGTCTGCTACTGAATTCAGGTGCGTGGATACACAACATTTTAGAGTATTGCGTGTTTTCCCGGGGGGAAACAGTAGGCATTCTCATACTCAGATAAAGGTGATAGCTACAAATCATTCCAAGCAAACAGATGGAAGCATATTTATTCAATCTTCCACAATAGAAATGATACCAAATTGTTTATTTAATTTCTGTGCCATATTAAAAAATGACTCTGATATCGCAGGTTGTGTGAGGCAGCAGAGTCATATTACAGGGGACTTTGAGGGCATATAACTCACGTTTCCCACACACAAAATGTATTTATAAATATATTTTGTGATGTGTACCATTAGTAGATCATTAATCCAGAGTGATGACTACTGAATACTATAAAATGTCCATATTATGCCAGTTTAAAGAGGTTTTGTGACGTGTTTTACTATCAGATCAATAATCAATTGTCATGAACATTTCAAACTATAACATGCCCATATTATGCCAGCTGCAAGATTAGAAAAATACTTATTTTGTTCTATTATAGTAAACTATTGTCCTTCTTCAACAATAAATAATTAAGTGTCCCACTTTGGTCTCAGGACAATTTGTGTTTGAAGAAAAGTCATTGATCCTGTGTTTATTTAGTGTTTAGTGTAGTAGAGTTCTGAAGCTATTTAGAATGTAATCAAGGTGGGAGTTAAGACAATGGGACGATTCTGGAAGGTGTTCTGGAAAGCATGTTTTCAGAAAGTGCCCATACTCACCCTACTTAAAAGGGAAAAATATCCTTCCCATATCTATCTACTGTTTCTTCTTTCTCTTGTGAATGTTAATACTTGTGTTATACATAGAATAATAGGCAATCATTTGGAAAGGTGGAATTATATTATGTTTATAATAATTGACCACTATCTAAAGGATCAATGTATTTAGACAGCTATATTTTATATTATCTTAGACCACTGCTCCCGAGTGCCGCAGTGGTCTAAGACACTGCATCTCAGTGCAAGAGGAGTCACTGCAGTACCTGGTTTGAATCCAGGCTGCATCACATCCGGCCGTGATTGGGAGTCCCATAGGGAGGCGCACAATTGGCCCAGAGTCATCGGGGGTTTGGACGGGGTAGGCCGTCATTGTAAATAAGAATTTGTTCTTAACTGACATGCCTAGTTAAATCACATTTTTTAAATGTATTTTTTTGAGCAATTCAAAAATGTAATTACTGTGCTGATTATGTATTATGTATTATTATTATGTATGATATTAATATATTATTCAAGAATATAACACCAGAGCTCTGTGCAATAGTTTTAAGAGAAATCAATCAATCAATAAAAACATGTTTACAGTCTGGATTACACCCAGATTGATTACGAAATTACACATAAATAAAATGTAAATGTATTTATTTCTGCAATAATACACTAACATATAAATATAGGCATAATAACATCAGAAGCCATTTGAAATCCCTTATAGTAATTTCTGGTGGAAAAACAGACGTGTAGTTTTCACCTCCACCATTCCTACTGTACAGCACCACATGGTTTGACGTTTTTCAAGCTATAACATATACAATTTCCTGAAATGAATTGCACATTTTTTTCCTCTAAAAACAAACACCAGGCTACAGAGAATTAGTGTATGTGTTGGTACCCTCTTCTCTTTGACATAGGGGTTATCTATGTCGACTGTAATATGACAAATTTATTGATTTTTTTAAATATAAAGAATTGATAGACCAAGAAAAAGGTAGTTCTTTACAGTGGCGCAAATGTGGTTTTAGAACAGCCTACCTGCCCGCTCGAAGGCGTTTGCATGGTCCTAAAGCACACCGTTCCCTTTCTGAACGTAATTTATGATTTATTTCATCCATTCTGAACGTTAATGTATAATTTATGCTTAATTTCAACGATTAAAAAAAATGATGGTCTTCTACGCTAATGTAAATAAATGTATGTATATTGTAAGAACTACACATTTTTAAACCTTATATCACATTATCTGTAAAATAGTAAATTAGTAAAATAGTTCATTTTCTAAGTGATTCATCTACTCCATACTTTCAGGTCCTGCAGACTTCCAAACCAAAAACCATTGGCTATAACAGAGTAGGCTTAAGTTAACTGGTACACCATTTGGCGGTCCCTATGGCAGTATCCTTTGAAGAACCCTTTTGGGATCCATGTAGAACCCTTTCGGGTTCTATGTAGAACTCTTTCCACAGAGAGTTCTACATGGAACCCAAAAGCATTTTTACCTGGACCTAGAGCCCTTTTCCTAGAAGTGTAGCCTAGGTTACTGATACAGTCAAGTAGCCTTCCTTTTATCCTGTTGAATCTAGGGGGCACTATTTTCATTTTTGGAAAAATAACATTCCCAAAGTAAACGGGCTATTTTGTCAGGACAAGATGCTAGAATATGCATATAATTGACAGCTTAGGATAGAAAACACTCTAAAGTTTCCAAAACTGTAAAAATCTTGTCTGCGAGTATAACAGAACTGATATTGCAGGCGAAAGCCTGAGAAAAATCCAATCAGGAAGGGACTCTTATTTAGACAGCTCTGTGTTCCTATGCGTCCCTATTGAGCAGTGAATGAGATATCAACCAGATTCCCTTTTCTATGGCTTCCCTAATGTGTCTAGTGTCACAATACATAATTTCAGGCTTTTATTTTGAAAAATGAGCCTGAAAGTCAACATTGCGTAAGTGGTCAGCTGGAGGCTCTCAGTGTTTTGTGCGTAAAAGACAAATGCGGCCATTGTTTCTCTCTTTCCTACTAGGAAGCCACCTGTCCCGGTTGATATATTATCGAATAGATTTTTGAGAAACACCTTGAGGATTGATTATAAACAACATTTGCCATGTTTAGACGATAATATGGTGCTAATTTTGAATAGTTTTTGGCGTTGTCGTGACCGCAATTTCCGGTCGAATTCTCAGCCAAACGTGAAGAACTAACGGAGTTATTTCGGCTACAAAAATAATATTTTTGGAAAAAAGGAACATTTGCTATCTAACGGGGAGTCTCGTGAGTGAAAACATCCGAAGCTCATCAAAGGTAAACAATTTAATTTGATTGCTTTTCTGATTTTCGTGTCTAGGTTGCCTGCTGCTAGCTAGGCATAATGCTATGCTAGGCTTTCGATAAACTTACACAAATGCTTGTCTTGTTTTGGATGTAAAGTATGATTAAGAAAAGGCTGAGCTGTGTTTTCAATATATTTCACTTGTGATTTCATGAATATGAATATTTTCTAGTAATATTTTTTGTCCATTGTGTTATGCTAATTAGTGTCAGTTGATGACAATTCTCCCGGATCCGGGATGGGTCGTTCCAAGAGGAGTGAAAATGATAAACTTTCACAGGATGAGAGAAAGAAAAAGGACAAGATGTCAAGCAGAGGTAACTGATATTTTTACATTGTCTCCAGACACACACGTTTTATTGAGCCAAGTCATGTATCCAAGTGTCCACTGTGATTTAACATGTACATTATGGCCATGGTCTCTCTTGTGAACAGAGTAAGCCTCAGCCAGAGAACTTGTTTGAACCAGAGGCTGGAACACCTGGCAGGCCAGAAGAGGACCATCTGCAAGCTGAAGGCTGGATTTGCTGCCAAGTCTCAGCGGCTGATACGGCCCCCTACTGAGAAAGAGAAGCTGGCTGACAGCAAGGGCAGCCAGAAGCTACTCTTGAAAACTGTGGCAGCTCAGAACAATATCAAACATTTTAAGGCTGAAGTAGTAACTGTGGTCTGGAAGTCCCGAGTGGCGTAGTGGTCTAAGGCACTGCATCTCAGTGCTAGAGGCGTCACTACAGACACCCTGGTTGGAATCCAAGCTGTATCCCAACCGGCTGTGATCGGGAGTCCCATAGGGCGGAACACAATTGGCCCAGCATCGTCTGGGTTTGGCTGGTGTAGGCCGTCATTGTAAATAAGAATTTGTTCTTAACTTCTTGCTCCTACTTGAGACGCAGATGTCTCAAGTAGACACCTGGAAATGCAAATGCGCTACGCTAAATGCTAAATGTACTCGTTAAAACTCAAACGTTCATCAAAATTCACATGCAGGGTATTGAATTAAAGCTACACTCGTTGTGAACCTAGCCAACAAGTCAGATTTTTAAAATGCTTTTCGGCGAAAGCATGAGAAGCTATTATCTGATAGCATGCAACACCCCAAATGCCTGAATGCGACGTAAACAAAGATTTAGCTTAGCCGGCGCTACACAAAACGCAGAAATAAAATATAAAACATTCATTACCTTTGACAAGCTTCTTTCTTGGCACTCCTATATGCCCCATAAACATCACTATTTGGTCTTTTTTTCGTTTAAATCGGTCCATATATACCCAAAATAGCTTTCTATGGAAGCTGTGTGATTCAGAAAAAAACATCGTTTTAAAACGCTGCGTCATTTTTTTTAATTAAAAAAGTCGACGATAAACTTTCACAAAACACTTTGAAATCCTTTTGTAATCTAACTTTAGGTATTAGTAAACGTTTATAATCTATCAAAATGATTACAGGGCGATGTATATTCAATAGCTCCTCGTCTTCAAATCAATGGCTGCCAATGTGCACATTCAAAACATCCTGGTGGAGACCGGAAGAAATTGAATCCAGTTAGTTGGATTTACCAAGAAAAAAGTCCCTGGAAAATGACGACAATGGCGACATCGTGTGGAATCTGTAGGAATTGCATGCAGGTCCATAATTAATTTTGTGCCCTTTTAACAACCCATGAAAGTGACGCATGGAAATAATTTTTAGCTTTCAGAGAGCAGTTTTTCTTGCGCTTTTCAATGAAACACACAATCTGTTATAGTCACAGCCGTGATTTAACCAGTTTTAGAAACTTCAGA
Organism: Oncorhynchus mykiss; assembly: GCF_013265735.2. Classification (NCBI taxonomy): domain Eukaryota; kingdom Metazoa; phylum Chordata; class Actinopteri; order Salmoniformes; family Salmonidae; genus Oncorhynchus; species Oncorhynchus mykiss. The sequence goes on along the minus strand of NC_048569.1, from coordinate 91,592,889 downwards.
GTGTTTTCTATCCACACATACTAATCATATGCATATACTATATTCCTGGCATGAGTAGCAGGACGCTGAAAAGTTGCGCGATTTTTAACAGAATGTTCGAAAAAGGAAGGGGTAGACTTAAGAGGTTTTACCTGACTTGCCTAGTTAAATACAGGCTTAAAAAAATCCATCACTGTTCAATGGACCACAAGGAAGGTAAATCAGTCATATGTGTGTAAAGTATCTAGAACAGTGTGGTAGAAAGTTGTTGCACCTTAAAACAGTCCAGCAGTATTTGGGTGCGCAGTAGGACAGAGATATAGTGTATTTTGGTGAGCAGTAGGACAGAGATATAGTGTGTTTTGGTGCGCAGTAGGACAGAGATATAGTGTATTTTGGTGAGCCGTAGGACAGAGATATGCGCAGTAGGACAGAGATATAGTGTATTTTGGTGAGCAATAGGACAGAGATATAGTGCATTTTGGTGAGCAGTAGGACAGAGATATAGTGTATTTTGTTGAGCAGTAGGACAGAGATATAGTGTATTCTGGTGAGCAGTAGGACAGAGATATTGTGTATTTTGGTGAGCAGTAGGACAGAGATATAGTGTATTTTGGTGAGCAGTAGGACAGAGATGTAGTATTTCTGTTCTTAAAAAAAAGAAAAACATATCCCAATGCCCAGGGCTGACACTGCCCTGTGTAGGGTGCCGTCTTTCGGATTGGACGTTAAAGGGGTGTCCTGACTCTCTGAGGTCATTAAAGATCTCATGGCACTTATCGAAAGAGTAGGGTTATTAACCCTGGTGTCCTGGCTAAATTCCCAATCTGGCCCTCAAACCATCATGGTCACCTAATAATCCCCAGTTTACAATTGGCTCATTCATCCCCCTCCTCTCCCCTGTAACTATTCCCCAGGTCATTGCTGTAAATCAGAACTTGTTCTCTGTCAACTTACCTGGTAAAAAATAATGGAAAAATAAAAAAAGTCCTTTCTAACTCAATTTGATATCCTGGATTTATGGTAGTGGGTTAAGATGCTGCTCAATGAGGGATCAATACTAACATTATACACATCTGCTTCATGTGGTGTTGCTGCTTCAGGACCTTTGTGAAGAGGACTCAGCCAAGGAGATGCATGCACAGTCTACCTCCTCCATCCTTGAGGACCAGCAGGAAGAGTTATCTTTCTGTGTTGTCAGCTGCCCAGCAAAGGGTTACCTGTCATAAGCATCTGGCTCCAAGGAGCATTCCTCTGAGACGAGGTGCCATACCCCCAAAGTATTTAATGCAATTCCATATTGCATTCTGTCTCTGCTGTTTATTCAGTTAATCCAGTACTCAATTGAACTACTATTGAGTGAACTGGTCACAGTAATTCTGCTGTTCTTTGGGTGAGTTAATATGAGGATGGCTAGACTTAAAAAAATATATTGTGTTACAGGTGCCTGTGTGCCCTGAGGTCCTCAGTAATGATAGGAGGGATTCAGAGCTGGTCTCACAGAGAGGCTATAGTAAGTGCGAGGGCAGCCAAAGCTTCTCTTCAGGCTTCGCTAGCTGAGGAGCAGTGGAAGCAACGTCAAGCTCTAGCTGGCAGCCAATAAAATGGCCTCAGCTTTCGAGGCAGAGAAGACTCACAGTTCCAACATGCACAACATCCTACTGGCATTGAAGGCCTTGCAGGAGCAGAACACAGCGAAGGAAGCTTCCCTGGATTCCCTGCTCCTTAAAGCCGACCAACAGGACTCTGAGCTGTTGGAGGAGGAGAGCCAGCACTTCCAGTCTGCCCTTCAGGCTTCCCTCTCTCAGCAGCAAACACCACTAGAGGAGTGTGCTATTCTGGCCGCGGAGAGGCACACCAGCGTTAAAGAGCTGCAGAAGCTGAAGCTGTGGATAGACAGAAAGCACGAAGCGCCCGGCTGGAAGCGAGCCTCCAGAGAGAGAGAGCCTCCAGAGATAGAGAGAATCCAGAGAGAATCCAGAGAGACTCCAGAGAGACAATCAACAGCTCCATGAGCACACTCTGGCCTTGGAGAAGAGCAAGTTCTCAGTTCCTCCCTCCAGGCTGAACGCAGCTGCTATGAGAGTCTGACTATGGAGAGCCAGACCACAGTCATAGAGCTACAGGAGTTAAAGGCCAAACACTGGGCACTGGAGAACGAACACCAATAACTCTTCTCTGAGTTCCACACCTTGTCAGCCGAACACCAGGAGCTGATCCCAGAGATCCAAGACCTACAGATCAAGCTCCAGGATACAGCTGGTGAGTTCAAGACCATTGATAGGGAACAAAACGTCATCCTATCTCAGCTTCAGGTCTCACTGAAGGATAAATGCTCCAGCTTGAAGTTTCAGCTTCAAGCGAACCAACTCAAATCCCAGAGGAGCAGACCAGGAACACAAAGCTCCAGAATGACCTTGATTCTCCCCTCACTGAACAGCTGGAGACCAGAGCTGTCTGCTCAGAGCTGGAGCAGGCTGTGGCCAAGAAACTGGCTGAGTCAGAAAAACTACCAGACCGGTTGAGGGACTTTAATTAACACAGGTATGAGTGTTGACAAGGACAAGGCTGGAGATCATCACTCTGTCATGCTGATTGAGTTCGAATAACAGACTGTAAGCTTCAAAAAGAGGGTGGTACTTGGAATCATTGTTCTTCCTCTGTCAACCTTGGAGGTTTCCTGCAAGGAAACATGTGCTGTCATCATTGCTTTGCACAAAAAGGGCTTCACGGGCAAGGATATTGCTGCCAGTAAGATTGCACCGAAATCAACCATTTATCGGATCATCAAGAACTTAAAGGAGAGCGGTTCAATTGTTGTGAAGAAGGCTTCAGGGCGCCCAAGAAAGTCCAGCAAGCGCCAGGACCGTCTCTTAAAGTTGATTCAGCTGCGGGATTGTGGCACCCCCAGTACAGAGCTTGCTCAGGAATGGCAGCAGGCAGTTGTGGGTCCATCTGCACGCACAGTGAGGCAAAGACTTTTGGAGGATGGCCTGGTGTCAAGAAGGGCAGCAAAGAAGCCACTTCTCTCCAGGAAAAACATCAGGGACAGACTGATATTCTGCAAAAGGTACAGAGATTGGACTGCTGAGGACTGGGGTAAAGTCATTTTCTCTGATGAATCCCCTTTCCAATTGTTTGGGGCATCAGGAAAAAAGCTTGTCCGGAGAAGACAAGGTGAGCGCTACCATCAGTCCAGTGTCATGCCAACAGTAAAGCACCCTGAGACCATTCATGTGTGGTGTTGCTTCTCATCCAAGGGAATGGGCTCACTCACAATTTTGCCTAAGAACACAACCATGAATTAAGAATGGTACCAACACATCCTCCGAGAGCAACTTCGCCCAACCATCCAGGAACAGTTTGGTGACCAACAATGCCTTTTCCAGCATGATGGAGCACTTTGCCATAAAGTGATAACTAAGTGGCTCGGGGAACAAAACATCAATATTTTGGGTCCATGGCCAGGAAACTCCCCAGACCTTAATCCCATTGAGAACTTGTGGTCAATCCTCAAGAGGCGGGTGGACAAACAAAAACCCACAAATTCTGACAAACTCCAAGCATTGATTATGCAAGAATAGGCTGCCATCAGTCAGGATGTGGCCCAGAAGTTAATTGACAGCATGCCAGGGCGGATTGCAGAGGTCTTGAAAAAGAAGGGTCAACACTGCAAATATTGACTCTTTGTCTCAACTTCATGTAATTGTCAATAAAAGCAAACAACACTTATAAAATGCTTGTAATTATACTTCAGTATTCCATAGTAACATCTGACAAAAATATCTATAGACACTGAAGCAGAAAACTTTGTGGAAATAAATATTTGTGTCATTCTCAAAACTTTTGGCCACGACTGTACACAGCTACCTCTTCAAATACAATCTGAAGGTAATCTGAAGCCTACTGTAGCATTTGGAGACTTCCTGTCAGACAGGAACTGACTAAATACTCACTTGGACGTCTTGCGCTGCAGGTTGTAGATCTTGTAGAGAAAGATGAGGAGAGCCAGAGACGTCAGGATGATGAGGAACACAAGGAACCCAGTCACAGCTTTGTCATTGTCTGAAAACAGATGAGAAGAGTGGTAAAGGGACATTTACACAACAATGTAATAGCAACACTGAATGCTGTTTAGCCTACCATGAATGGAGGGAGGAGGAGGGATAAATGGCTACTTGTTCATACAGTTCATCAAAGTCATATTATTTTGTTAATTGGAGTCAGAGAAAGGTAATATTCATACAAAGTGTATCATTTTAATCAGTCTGACTTGAGTATATTTATTGCAGGCTTCTGCATAAGATTCTTTGGACACTGTGTTAACAACCCTCCAGGCAAGCCTCAATGCCATACAACTCTCCTTCCGTGGCCTCCAATTGCTCTTAAATACAAGTAAAACTAAATGCATGCTCTTCAACCGATCGCTGCCTGCACCTGCCCGCCTGTCCAACATCACTACTCTGGACGGCTCTGACTTAGAATACGTGGACAACTACAAATACCTAGGTGTCTGGTTAGACTGTAAACTCTCCTTCCAGACCCACATCAAACATCTCCAATCCAAAGTTAAATCTAGAATTGGCCTATTTTGCAACAAAGCATCCTTCACTCATGCTGCCAAACATACCCTTGTAAAACTGACCATCCTACCAATCCTCGACTTCGGCGATGTCATTTCCAAAATAGCCTCCAATACCCTACTCAACAAATTGGATGCAGTCTATCACAGTACAATCCGTTTTGTCTCCAAAGCCCCAATACTACCCACCATTGCGAACCTGTACGCTCTTGTTGGCTGGCCCTCGCTTCATACTCGTCGCCAAACCCACTGGCTCCATGTCATCTACAAGACCCTGCTAGGTAAAGTCCCCCCTTATCTCAGCTCGCTGGTCACCATAACATCACCCACCTGTAGCACGCGCTCCAGCAGCTATATCTCTCTGGTCACCCCCAAAACCAATTATTTCTTTGGCCGCCTCTCCTTCCAGTTCTCTGCTGCCAATGACTGGAACAAACTACAAAAATCTCTGAAACTGGAAACACTTATCTCCCTCACTAGCTTTGCTTTAAGCACCAACTGTCAGAGCAGCTCACAGATTACTGCACCTGTACATAGCCCACCTATAATTTAGCCCAAACAACTACCTCTTTCCCTACTGTATTTATTTTAATTATTTATTTATCTCACCTCATTTGCTCACATCGTATATAGACTTGTTTATACTGTATTATTGACTGTATGTTTGTTTTACTCCATGTGTAACTCTGTGTCGTTGTATGTGTCAAACTGCTTTGCTTTCTCTTGGCCAGGTCGCAATTGTAAATGAGAACTTGTTCTCAACTTGCCTACCTGGTTAAATAAAGGTGAAATAAAATAAAACAAAAAAATTCTGTACATGTAAAACTACTTACAGCGAGTAGTAATTTGTGTTTCTATTGGTTTACTCTTGTATTTCCCATTGAATGCAACGATCTGAAAAAAGAAGACATTCATGTCCTTCGATCCTTCCATCACAATAGTTCCTGGTCCCAACAAACCCACTGGGGTTAACAGGAACGCACAATAATCGAGCCAATACTCTTGTTAATGATCATCCTGACTATGTGAACACATTACCTGAGAGACATACTGGTGAAACACCATTTCTACATCTTCTGTTTAACTCATCTACATACAGTACATAGAGCATTTCATTCAGCAGTATCTAATGCCACGATATATTACAGCAGAGTCAATACATTAGGTTTTACTGTATGAATGTTGAATAACGTACCTGAACTGTGTAGTCTGTTAAATAGCTGAGGTCCGCAAATGTAAAATTGCATTTTTTATGTTTTTGTTGTTTTGTCTCAGACCCAGTGATCGTTGCAATGTACAACTTCTCTTTTCCCTTCCACTGAACTGGCTTTAATTCCTCACATGTAATGGTAAAAGCATTGTTCTGAGTATAAGTCAAACTCGGTTTTTTCCCCACCTCATCAGGTACTGTCAAACACAAACATAGGCAACAGATTACATTATGGTCATCCTGTTCACAGATCCCAACAGATGTGAAGCAGTTATTTCATATAGGCCTGTTGTGAACTGCATTCTTCCACTTCATATTCTATGATCATTTACTACGGTTCAGAAACATTTTTACTCAGCACCCTTCACTTCAACATCTGCATCGTGTAAAGATTGCTGCAGTATGTTAAAAATCACCATATTGCTATATATTGTGAATGAAATGATATATGCAACGTATGTCACACTTACCTCCAGGTGCAGTTAGGATTGTCTCAGACACTTTTGGGAATGTATCGTAGCTCATGTCTTTGTACCGCAGATCAATTGAACAGATATAATTTGTGAACGGCTGCAATTTATTAAAATCATAATGTAATTCATCCGTGGTGTAACAATCTGAAAAATGGATGAAAAAGGAGTCAAAGTTTGATCTGAAATTCTTATCAGTTAGTTGTTTGTTTTAAATATATATATATATATAAATGATCTCATCTCCCACCTGAGGCAACTGCTTATTCTACAAGCTGCCACGGACATACAATTGTAAAGGCAACCACATCTTTAGGAAAACATACATACCTGTGTTTTCCATAGGGACTTATCATTAAAATAAGGTTCATTTGTTTGGTGGGTAAAATAATTACTTAAAATGTCTCTGAAAATTGTAGCTTACCTTTAACTTCAGTCTCAATTCTACAGGAAACGCAGGAGTGAAATAGCTGAGTATTTTTGGGGCAGTTAATGCTGTCATTGGTCCATTTAAGGCTTATGGAGGTGTTTGTGTTTGTAGACGTTTTGGTAATGTCCACTTCTACGGAGTGAAATATAAGAATAATATGATCATAGTGATACTGAAATAAATGCATGTTATGTCTTGTTATAGGCTATTTTCAGTATTCAAATGTTTAAGTCGAGGGAGAGTTTATCTTAAAAAATGTTTGTATAATAACTTACTACACTTGATTTCAACGTCAATGGACTTGGTATTGATGACTTTACTGTTGTGAGTAATCTTTCCACTACAGCTGTATTTCTGAAAGGGTTCCAAATCATCCAAGTTGATAGACCCGTTGTTTCCTGGACAAAAACAAGAATATTAGTGATTCCTTTGAAAAAATAAATTGTTATCATATGTAAATTCATATGAAATGTGGAAACATTATTTTTACCTTCACAGGTGTAATGAATGTCCAGATCTTTAGGGCTACAGTTTTTTGGCTTGTTTTTCCATACTATTTCAACAGGGAGTACGTTTTTGAATTCCAGATTGGGAGAATGTTTGACTGTAGAATACTCTGTTTCAAAATAGGAAAGATTTAATTATAGCCATGCACAAAAGAGACAAAATAGTGATACTGGTTAACACATTATGGTTTATCAGCAGCCGTGTAAAATGTGGCCACAGCCTTTGATATGCTCTGATTAGGATCTCTTTTAGTCCTCATTTGGACTAATCTTATAAGAGTATACAGTGCATTTGGAAAGTGTTCAGACACCTTCCCTTTTCCACAAGTTGTTATGTTCCAGCATTATTCTCAAATGTATTAAATAAATACAAATCCTGACCAATCTACAAACAATACCCCATAATGACAAAGCGAAAACAGATTTTTATAAATGTTATTCACAGTTATTATAAGTATTCAGACCCTTTGCTATGAGACTTGAAATTGAGCTCAGGTGCATCCTGTTTCCATTGATTATCCTTGAGATGTTTCCACAACTTGATTGGAGTCAATTGATTGGACATGATTTGGAAAGGCACACACCAGTCTATACAAGGTGCCACAGTTGACAGTACATGTCAGAGCAAAAACCAAGCCGTGATGTTGAAGGAATTGTCCGTAGAGCTCAGAGACAGGATTGTGTCAAGGCACTGGGGAAGGGTACTAAAACATTTTGGCAGCATTGAAGGTCCCCAAGAACACAGTGGCCTCCATCATTCTCAAATGGAAGAAGTTTGGAACCACCAAGACTCTTCCTAGAGCTGGCCGCCCGGGGGAGAAGGACCTTGGTCAGGGAGGTGACCAAGAACCCGTTGGTCACTCTGACAGAGCTCCAGAGTTCCTCTGTGGAGATGCGAGAACCTTCCAGAAGGACAATCGTCTCAGCAGCACTCCACCAATCAGGCCTTTATGGTAGAGTGGCCAGACGGAAGCCACTCCTCAGTAAAAGGCACATGACACCCCACTTGGAGTTTGCCAAAAGCCACCCAAAGGACTCTCATGAGAAAACAAGATTTACCATGAGAAACAAGATTCTCTGAACTGATAAACCAAGATTGAACTCTTTGGCCTGAATGACAAGCATCACGTCTGGAGGAAACCTGGCACCATCCCTACGGTGAAGCATGTTGGTGGCAGCATCATGCTCTGGGGATGTTTTTCAGCAGCAGGGACTGGGAGACTAGTTGGGATCGAGGGAAAGATTAATGGATCAAAGTACAGAGAGATCCTTGAAGAAAACCTGCTCCAGAGCTCTCAGGACCTTAAACTGGGGCGAAGGTTCGGCCTTCCAACGGGACAACAACCCTGAGCACACAGCCAAGACAACGCAGGGCTTCGGGACAAGTGTCTGAATGTCCGTAGTGGCCCAGCCAGAGCCCGGACTTGAACACGATTGACCATCTCTGGAAAGACCTGAAAATAGCTGTGCAGCTACACTCCCCATCCAACCTGACAAAGCTTGAGAGGATCTGCAGAGAAGAATGTGAGAAACTCCCCAAATAAAGGTGTGCCAAGCTTGTAGCGTCATATACTGTACTTTCCGAATGCACTGTACACTGTTGGTCAGGATTGTTTAAATAAAGGATAGCAGGTCATAGTGATTGAGAAATGTCCTTTGCTGTTGAGTAATTCCCGTTTAACCTTTTAAATACTTTTCTTTCTGAGTATTTATAGTAATCTCACCTGCTGTTATTGGTATAGTTTTGCTGATGTTGACACTGCAATCTCCAGGCACAGCTACATTGGTTGTGAAGTTTGTGCAGAAATGTTCATCTAAAAGCTGAAAACAGTTGTTTTTGTCCCAGATGATAACAGGACTGTTCCATTCAGCATCACTGATATCCCATTTCGTCACATAACACAAATATCCCGGCTTCGTGTTGGTGAAAAACTCTAGGTCATCTAAATTGTGCAAACATTTGTTAAAAAAAATATAGATTTTTAACAATTTTTCCAACATGTATTATTTTAGATAAGTATCATAGTCTACAGCTAGTTAACTACAAGTGCATTTACATAATAGTTATTATAAGTAAGTAATTTGTCATTGTATTGAGATTCAACCTAAAAAGATATGTTATTACTAAACACAGTGACTGTTACATCCCACAATTTGTTTTCCTCCAAATCATTATTTAGCCACAGGATTTAATAAGGATTATTAGTTCATATGTAATTAACAAATAATACCTTATTAAACAGTGTATGCTCAGTGCCTTTGACATACCCATTTTCTCAGTCCTCAGAGTGCTATTTCCTTGGAGTTCACATTCAGGCTGAATCTTTGTAAAAGTGTATTTCCTGCAAGGCTTCAATGATACCACAATAGTGGAGTTCACCGTTTGATGCTCAACAGTAATGTGTTTTCCTGATTCATCCTGGTACGATATGTTGTATGTGTCGGAGGTTGAGGCCTTTAAGTCAATCTGAAAGCCATAGATGACAGGCGTGACCGTGTATGTACCTATAAGATTACATGAAAAGATTGATCATTATTTATTAATTTATTTATTCAGGTGAACTATCCCTATCATGCACAGTCTTAGAATGCATCTCAAACCAAGGAATTGGAACTCACACTTTGGCGGTGTTGGTTTAGTCTGGCTGCCTGAAAGACGGAACAGACAGGTGAGAATCCACGAGGACAACGTTACATTACAACATCACAACAATCCATTACAACATCACAACATTCCATTACAACATCACAACATTCCATTAAAGCATCACAACATTCCATTACAACATCAGAACATTCCATTACAACATCACAACAGTAGGAGAAACATGATCTACTATCAATGGACACAACACAGCATCCCATGGAGGAGAGGCCAACCTGTGGGGATAGCTGTAGTGGAAGTCAGGGTGCTTGCAGGTGAGGTTTGGTTGTGGATGGGTGGAGTGCTTGTAGGCAAAGATGGAGAGGTCGAGTTGTTTGTAGGCAAAGCCTGGGTTTGAGAGGTGGAGGTGTTTGTAGGAAAGGCTTGGGTTTGGTTGAGGGTGCTTGCAGGGTCAGATGTCTGGGTTTGGTTGAGGGTGCTTGCAGGGTCAGATGTCTGGGTTTGGTTGAGGGTGCTTGCAGGGTCAGATGTCTGGGTTTGGTTGAGGGTGCTTGCAGGGTCAGATGTCTGGGTTTGGTTGAGGGTGCTTGCAGGGTCAGATGTCTGGGTTTGGTTGAGGGTGCTTGCAGGGTCAGATGTCTGGGTTTGGTTGAGGGTGCTTGCAGGGTCAGATGTCTGGGTTTGGTTGAGGGTGCTTGCAGGGTCAGATGTCTGGGTTTGGTTGAGGGTGCTTGCAGGGTCAGATGTCTGGGTTTGGTTGAGGGTGCTTGCAGGGTCAGATGTCTGGGTTTGGTTGAGGGTGCTTGCAGGGTCAGATGTCTGGGTTTGGTTGAGGGTGCTTGCAGGGTCAGATGTCTGGGTTTGGTTGAGGGTGCTTGCAGGGTCAGATGTCTGGGTTTGGTTGAGGGTGCTTGCAGGGTCAGATGTCTGGGTTTGGTTGAGGGTGCTTGCAGGGTCAGATGTCTGGGTTTGGTTGAGGGTGCTTGCAGGGTCAGATGTCTGGGTTTGGTTGAGGGTGCTTGCAGGGTAAGAAGTGCTTGTGCTCGAGTCGCCAGTTGCTATAAAATAGAGAACGCATTGTTGCTGCCTCTGAGCATTAATGTGAATAGCATCTGCAATCATGCAACGGTCACCTTCAGATGTGGACAAATCATGACTGATTCTGGGGGATAAAGACATGAATTAGAGAATCATTTTAAGACCAACTGACCTCCTGAAGTTGTATCCCCGTCACCTGAAAAATGATATTTAAGTCATCATCAAGGACTTGTGGCCAACATTACTATCTAACATTACATCAATCTATTTGACTATAATGCACACAGGTGTGAACAGACCAAGGCTCTTGACCATTTTAAATATATATATATTTTTTTTTACTTCACATGAGATAGGTATGGAATGTTCCATACCCAATTACACCTTTAAGGTCTGGTCTACTTTAGATGATTTGTGCTGTTAACGTTGTACTGGATTTCCTGTAACCCAAACCCTGAGCTTCTAAGGCAAAATGCAAAAAGCAGCGACTTAAAATGTTTACTTCCTTATTTCAATACAATTAGGTTGTCACAATGTTTCAGCATACACTTGCTTTGGTTTGACCCGCTAGTATTTTCCTACACAGGACTCATACAAAACGACACAAAATGAAACAGAAAGAATGCTCTTAGAGCTATAGAACTATTCAACCCAAAATAAACTGCTATAACACTGTGTTTCTCTTCCATTTGAACAGAGACCTACAACAGAAAAGAGCACTTAGAGCTACAGAAGTATTCAAGTGTTTTTCTTTGCTCAACTCCAAGGGAGACGCACCCTGCACTGCCATTTTACTGGTCCGCCCACCCAATGAAAACCTGGTCAGATGCTGCTGTTGTGACTGGCTGGGGATTCTTTTTGTTACTTTTTCACACTACTACACCTCTTCAGGATTGAAAGGTGTTACTCTCAGTTTGTGAATATGTAACTGAGGTAGTGGGTGAACCACCTCAGAACCATGGTTCATTACCACCAGTGAGTCTGCTATCAAAGTTTGATTGCAAAAGTGAAATGTCTTCAGACATCCGGTGTAGGTTGTTTGCAGTTGCGTTTGAGACAACAACAAAAATTGACCATCAAGAGGAAGCTACGCCTTTACTTATTAATGGAGAGCTGGTTGCTATGTACTTTGCATAGAGGCTTGTAGGGGTTCTGGTGGCTCGTTCTCATCAATAGCAAGATGGCCAAGTTGGGGTGTGATAACGTGATAAAGATGGCCAAGGTGGGGTGTGATAACGTGATAAAGATGGCCAAGGCGAGATGTGACGAAGGCTATCTCCCCCAATCTCTCTCTCAAAATCTACATTTAATCCATTTTAAATTCAGGCTGAAACACCACTAAATGTTGAAAAAATCGAATGATGTGAAACTTTCTTCAGAAAATATTCTCACCCCTGTATATATAAATATATATTCTCACCCCTGTATATATAAATATATATACAGTGACTTCAGAAAATATTCTCAGCCCTGTATATATAAATATATATACAGTGACTTCAGAAAGTTTTCACACCCCTTGATTGGTTCCACATTTTATTGTGTTACAGCCTGAATTTAAAATGAATTCAATTGAGATTTTGAGTCAGTGGTCTACACACAATACCCCATAATGTCAAAGTGGAATATATCATTTTTGTTTTACAAATTAATAAAAAATGAAACGTTTAAAATGTCTTTACTGAATGAGTATTCAACCGCTTTGTTATGGCAAGCCTAAATATATTCAGGAGTTAACATGTGTTAAACAAATCACATAATAAGTTGCATGGACTGTACAATAATAGTGTTTAACATGATTTTTGAATGACTACCTCCTCTCTGTACCCCACACATACAATTGTCTACAAGGTCCCTCAGTTGAACAGTGAATTTCAAACACAGATTCAATCACAAAGACCAGGGAGGTTTTCCAATGTCTCGCAAAGAAGGGCACCTATTGGTAAATGCATTTTAAAAAAGCAGACATTGAATATCCCTTTGAGCATGGAGAAGTTATGAATTACACTTTGGATGGTGTATCAGTAACCGCTCAGGGAGAGGAAGGTAACCGCTCAGGGATTTCATCATGAGTCCAATGGTGTCTTTAAAAAACTTTGTTTAATGATGAGATGGGAGAAAACTGAGGATGAATCAACAACGTAGTAGTTCACGATACTAACCTAAATGACAGAGTGAAAAGAAGAAAGCCTATACAGAATACAAATATTCCAAAGCATGCTCCGGTTTGCCACAAGGTACTAAAGTAATACTGCTAAAAATGTGGCAAAGAATAAAAAGTGTTATGTCCAATCCAATACAACACATCCTGTTTGCAATAAGGCACTAAAATAAAACTGCCAAAATGTGACAAAGAAATTTACTTTATGTCCTGAATAAAAAGTGTTATGTTTGGGGAAAATCCAATACAACACATCACCGAGTATGATCATGTTAAACGCTATTATTGCACAGAGTGATTCCATGCAACTTATCAAGCAAATGTTTACTCCTGAACTTATTTAGGCTTGCCATAACAAATGGGTTGACTACTTTTTGACTGAGGACATTTCTGCATTTCATTTTTTATTAATTTGTAAAAATGTCAAAAAACACAATTCCACATTATGGGGTATTGTGTGTGAATACTTTCTGAAGGCACTATATATATACTAGTCATATATATATATATCATATACTATATATATATTCCCGTTGGGTTGCTGATATTCATAGATTAAATAGCCAAATTGATTAGTTACAGGAATCAGGATTAATAAAGCTTACGCCACGGCCTGTTTTACAAAATTGTGGGCCTACCACATGGATGGGCATTCATAAAATCCCATCGTGGCCGACACGGTAGGCTACACCCCACTAAGCACGAGCCCTCTTTTTTTCTTATTTTTTTGTGCTTTAAAAACGGTAGGCTTACCACATAGATGGGCATTCATAAAATTGAATTTCAGGCCATACTGTAGGCTACACCTCAGTAAGCATGGGCCGACGCCTTTTGGAATTCTTTTTTTGGACCGGCCTGACTTCCACGTCCACGGACATTGATTTTTGGTCCGGTCCAGACCAAATCTAAATCAATAATGTTTGGTTCACATTTTGTACGGTATGGACTAGTCTTGATTTGTCCCAAATAAATCAAGGCTATAAATGACATATTTTCAACTGTCATTCAAAACCGAAATTAACCTGATTTCAACATCAAGAAAATGTGTTTTTTTTCAACGTCCTGAAAAATATTTATTTTAAACGTATGGAAAACACATATTTTCACCTTTCATTCAGAACCTAAATTGAACCTAACTTCAGCGTCTGGAAAATATATATTTTAGACCTCTTTTCAAATTTATTTTGCTTACTGGGACTATTCTAGTTTTGCCGGTGCATTTTTTTGGTTTCGCATAGTGTGGCAGAACGGTAAGGACCGGCCCTGATCTCAGCCATAGCTATACCAGGAAGTGCTGTTGGGGATGAATCATAATTAGTTGGGTAACAGATTGACATAATAATGCTTATGTGAGATGTTTGTCATTAGAATGTCTTCTTTTTGGACTATAGTGTTGGCAGTTTGCAGTTATCCTTTCTCTGCTAGGGCTCAATTACTTGGGCCCCAGAGAGGGGAGAGGTCAGGCTTGTCATCATATGTGAACGTATCTTTTAAACCATGTGAAGGAATGATTGAGGGGGAACCAATTATCTCTTGGCTCCACAATGTTTGTGTGCTAGTCACTCCCTACTTTTCTCATTAGGGGGAGGAGGATGGCAGTATCTGGAAACAGTGTATGTCCCCTCTAAGGTTGCCCTTATCTTGAGCTAGTATATGACCTAAGAGGCTCACTGTCTTCAGTGAGCTTGTCCAGGAGGAGTTGTATTTGAGATGGGAGTATCGAGAATTGACAATTGATATATCCATTGGATGAGGTAATGTTTTGGTATTATGATGTACCAAGAAACAGATTAGAACTTCGTTTAGCAGACCAAACTGAACGATAATTTATAGCTAATGCTGTCTGGATATGGGATACTCCTCTCTCAAGTAAAAATCTTTCTTTGTGAAGCTCCTATTATCTGTAGTTTGTCATGTCGACTAGGGGGTAGATCTTTGCAATAAAATATCTCAGTTGCCATTATGTTGACCACTCTCAACTTTTCATTAGAGATACTGAAATGTTGAAAGTCAAATGCGATTGCAAAAGCTTAATTATTATTAAAGGTGAAGTTTAATAAGTGTGTGATTTGCTCTCTCATTACTTGGTAATACAGGAAATTTCCATGACACAAGAGATCCATAGGTTTTGGACTTTCTAGGGAGTTTTTCCTAGCCACCGTGCTTCAAAACCTGCATTGCTTGCTGTTTGGGGTTTTAGCCTGGGTTTCTGTACAGCACTTTGAGATATGGGGATCTGCTGAAAGACACCCTGGTGAGGGGTGGAGTGCGCAAGTGTTACAACTGTGGGAAGCCGGGTCATTTTGCTGCTGACTGCTCCGAGCCAACGAATCCACAGAGGAACAAAGGCAGGAGGGGCCCGAGAGGAGGGGGCAAGAAGAGGAGGAAAAGGAGCACATGCATGGACAGCCCCATTCCAACAACAGCCGTGGCAGCCACCTCCCAACCAATGGCAGGTCGGGCCACCTCACGGGGTCCAGCAACAGCAACAGTAGGGCACACAAGGAGTCCCTCTAGGCAGAGGACAACCTGGAGCCTGGCAGACGGGGCCGCCGGCACAGACACCCTGTACAATCCAGGACAGGGACTGGAGGAGGAGTATTGACATGATGAGAAGACAGGGACAGTTGTGCTAAAATCCTCAGAGCAACAAGAGCATTTGTTTTTAAAGTGTCACACCCTTCTGAGAGTAGAGCCAACAGTGGAGGCTTGCGTCAATGGTGAGTCACTAATATTTCTTGTTGATACTGGGGCTGCTATGTCTGTCATTAACTGCAAGGCTATGATAAAACCTCCCATGTCTAATGAAATAGTCACAACTGTAGGGGCTTCAGGCCTCCCACTCAGAGAGCAGGTAACAATTCCACTGCCTGTCTCCTTTTGTGAGGAGAAGTGTCAACATCAATTTCTCTACTCTGACGACTGTCCTGTCAATCTGATGGGCAGGGACCTCCTGTGTAAACTTGGCATCAACATAACATGTGGCCAAACCGGTTTAACTGTTATTCATGAAGAAGAGGAGGAAGGGGGGGAGCAATTGATGTTAATGTCTGAGTTTTGTGACTGGTATTATGCATGGGATGTTGATGTGCCCAATATTGCTCGTGTTTTCTCAATGGCCAAAACCCATTGGGACAACGAGGGCAGTTTCATGTCTGAAGCAGGCTTACATTGCACCTCCCATTTTTCACCATCTCCCATCTCTTGACAAGAGATCTCCATTATGAGAAACAATGGCTGTGTGCTACATTACAGGATGAGTCAGTGCAGTGTGAGGGTTTATACTGTAGCAGTGATTTCTGTGCTTTAGGGTTTAATCTAACCCTGCACAGAAAGAGCTCTACCTGTTTGAGGACAGCGCACCAAATGTGTCCCTGGCAAAATCAGACAGAGTAGAATGGGTGGATACTGGAATTTGGGTGAAATGCTTGTTTGATGCTACAGACTTGGAGATGCGCCCTGATGGGTCAACTTATTCACCCAGCACACTGACAAGCTGTTACCCGGAACTCCAACTGAGAGGGGTGTGCATGGTGTTGATCAGGTTTCTTTTTCTACCAATATCATGTTGTTGAGTGAAGACTCACCCCTCCTGAGAGGGGTCCCTGAATGCCTATGGGCAAGGGACAAGTATGATTTTGGGAGAATAAAGGGAGCTGCGCCAATGGTAGTCACTCCTAAAGATACCAGGCGCCCATCTAGAGCAGAGTATCCACTCAGTAGGGAGGCAATAGCAGGTATTACTCCTGTTCATGCATCCTTGTTAGCTAATGGTGCTTTAATTCCCTGTCTAGAATCACCCTGTAACACCCCTATCTTGCCTGTTAGAAAACCTTCAGGTGATTGGAGATTGGTCCAGGACTTAAGGCCTGCGAACGATGCAGTTTTTGCCTGTGCCCCGGTGGTACTTAATGTTACTACACTGTTGGGGCAGTACCACCCACAGCAGAGTGGTTCTCTGTGATTGATTTGACGAATGCATTTTTCAGTATTCCAGTGGCACCAGAATCTCAGTTCTGGTTTGCCTTCACGTTTCTAGGAAAGCGATTTACTTGGACTCCAATGGGTTACGTGGAATCCACCGCTATTTTTTCAGTGGTTTTAGAACAAAATCTGGAGGGTTTTATACCCCCTGAGGGCAGCTCTCTGATTCAGTATGTGGATGAATCAGCTCTCTGATTCAGTATGTGGATGAATCAGCTCTCTGATTCAGTATGTGGATGAATCAGCTCTCTGATTCAGTATGTGGATGAATCAGCTCTCTGATTCAGTATGTGGATGAATCAGCACTCTGATTCAGTATGTGGATGAATCAGCACTCTGATTCAGTATGTGGATGAATCAGCTCTCTGATTCAGTATGTGGATGAATCAGCTCTCTGATTCAGTATGTGGATGAATCAGCTCTCTGATTCAGTATGTGGATGAATCAGCTCTCTGATTCAGTATGTGGATGAATCAGCTCTCTGATTCAGTATGTGGATGAATCAGCACTCTGATTCAGTATGTGGATGAATCAGCACTCTGATTCAGTATGTGGATGAATCAGCACTCTGATTCAGTATGTGGATGATTTGTTGTTGTGCTCCAGCTGAATGGAAACTTGTGAAACTGATACTCGGGCTCTGTTGGTATTTCTCGCTGAGAATGGCCACAACGTTTCAAAGAAGATGTTACAGTTGGTTTCACAGACAGTGAGGTATTTGGGTTATGACATCTCTCCCAATGGCAGGCAGCTGGGTAAAGAGAGGATACAGGCTATTCTCTCTGTCCCACAGCCGGTTACTAAACGACACATGATGTCATTGACTGGTATGGCAGGGCGTGGGGCGTGGTTACCTGACTATGCTGAGGTGGTGCAGCCGCTTGCTGACCTTATTTATGGCCACAAAAATGGCAATGATTGACAAAATGAAGTGGACAACAGAGGGACTGACTGCTCTGACCAGACTGGAACAACTCATGACTACTTCTCCCTGTTTGGGGCTCCCTGACCATTCCAAACCTTTTAACCTCTTTGTTTGTGACAAAAATGGTTTTATGTCATCTGTTTTAACACAGGAACATGGAGGAAAGCTGCACCCATTTGGGTATTATTCCAAACAGCTGGACAGTGTGGCCAGAGGTCTGGTTTGTTGTTTGAGAGCTGTGGCTGCTGCTACTGAAGCTGTGTTGGCTTGTGCAGACATTGTTGCCATGTGTGAACTCACTGTACACATTCCTCATGCTGTACATGCTCTTATTTCACAGGCAAAGACGGCCCATCTAACACCAGCTCGACTGCTCCATTATCAGAATGTTCTTCTGACAATGTGTCATGTGACCCTGAAGAGGCGCACTGTGTTAAAATCTGCTACTCTGTTGCTCACCGAGGACGATGGAGAGCCTCACGACTGTGCTGAACTGGTGGAGCTTGTCTTGAAACCAAGTCGGATTTAACTGATGTCGCTTTGCAAAATGCACATTTGTAACTGTTTGTAGATGGCTCTGCTCAGCGTTCTGAGAAAGGAGAACCATTGGTTGCGTATGCAGTTACTACTGCCTCAACCACACTGGAAAGTGCTAAATTACCCTCCCACCTTTCTGCTCAAGCAGCAGAACTCTTTGCACTCACTAGAGCTGGCATATTAGCTCAAGGCCAGGTGCCATACTGCCCACCAGACCCTGAGGATGGAGGACCAGAGACGCCGGAAGTCACCGACTAGATGGGAGGATCAGGCCCAGACTCTACGCATAATGTTTCTTGCTCTGGTCTTGAGCATTCTCATTACAGTTGCCATATGGACAGTGACTCAGGGACAACCGGTCCTGGAAAGACAACATGGTACGGACTCGACTGATGACCGTTCAGTCCCACTGCGGGACTTAAATAACAGCCACTCCAGCTCGAGCCAACAGCAGGCTCAGGACAGGAGTCCAGCAAACAATAGCCGCTCCCATACCGAAAGAAGAAGAAGGTCAATGCATCCACTGGATGAGCATCACAGTAGGAATCACGAGGGAAACACTTGGTGGTCACTGCTTAACTACACAGTAAAGACTGAACTGATGTTAGGAAATACCTCCTGTTATGTATGTAGCTTGTTTCCACATTCAGCGATCTCCCCATTCTTCCCCATCTTTGCAATAAAATATCTCAGTTGCCATTATGTTGACCACTCTCAACTTTTCATTAGAGATACTGAAATGTTGAAAGTCAAATGCTATTGCAAAAGCTTAATTATTGTTAAAAGTGAAGTTTAAGTGTGTGATTTGCTCTCTCATTTCTTGGTAATACAGGACATTTCCACGACAGTGCAGACAAAATGGAAAAGGCCGCTCAAAACGGAAGATGGAAGTGGTTGAGCTGTGATCTGTCTAAAAAGAACCCCACATCTAAACTCTGTGTATCTTACTGCAGTTGATAGAAGTACATTCTACATTCAGAACATTCACATGTATTGGAGATTCACGCTAAATATACACAAACAAGGGTGTACTTTTGCACACAGAGCAAGAGGTTTTGAATGTAGCATTGTTGCACAGTGAAAGGCAGGTATTAGCTTCAGATTATTACTTAGATGTTAAGTCCCTGATCTAGATAGATATCCAATCACTGAATGCATTTTAGTGTATCAAGTTAAGAGTAAGAATTTGACTAATCATCAGGTGTGTCCTTTCTCTGAGGGAAACATGAGGGGACCAACTCAGCAGACTCCTCTTTAAAAGCTAGTCCTCCAGGTGACGCCCACCCAGACAGTTTTGAGAAGGACTTGACAATCTCAGAGTTACTCTATTCCAACTCACTTTTAATAGTTAAACCTAACAAAGTTATTTGAATGGTCTGAAAATAAGTATACCATATCCTGCTTGAACCACAGTCCTTTATCCCTCTCCCAAACATGATTGATCCATTGTCAACATTTGAAATTCCTGTAGAAAAATGCCTCAAGTAAATTAGATTTGATCAACCTTATTAAATGCACCTCTTACACTCCTTGAGTGATCGCATCGGGCTACATTTTCTTAAACAATTCCATGTACTTTATTGGTGAATTTAGGCCCCACAGCCCTGTCACCATTAAAGGGATAACAGCCCTCCCATCAGCCCCATCCCCTGGGTATCATACTGTACTTACATATGGCCAGCTCTATGAGCCCAGTACACAGCAGCAGGATCTTCAGTCCATAGAGACCTGCCATGTCCAGGAGCGACGATCACACTACCCAGAGACCATACGTCCTAAAGGTAACGCCAAAAGAAACTCTTACAAATTATCCGTCTTATTCTCAACAACAAAAAAACAAAAAAAAAACGTTGAAATTGTGTGTATTTGTCTTTACGTATGTCTTCCCTCCAGTCTTATCAGCGGACACAGCTTCCTGAATGTGTTCCCCTAACCCTAAACCTCGCCTCTGGTCCCTCAGCGCTACGCGACAAGTGATGTCACAGCTAGGTGAGACTCTGTACTTTACCTTATTTTACAGGAAGTTCCATTTCATCTACGCCACACATCTCCTTCCCTCCGGTCTTTTCAGCGGACACAGCTTCCTGAATGTGTTTCCCCTAACCCTAAACCTCTCCTCTGATCCCTCAGCGCTACGCGACAAGTTATGTCATAGCTAGCTGTGGGAAGGAGATGTGTGGCGTAGATTAAATAGTATTTCCTGTAAAATACGGTAAAGTACAGAGTCTCAGCTAGCAAATCAATCAAATTTAATTTGTCACATACACATGGTTAGCAGATATTAATGCGAGTGTAGCGAAATGCCTGTGCTTCCAGTTCCGACAATGCAGTAATAACCAACGAGTAATCTAAACCAACAATTCACAACAATTGCCTTATACACACAAGTGTAAAGGAATGAAGAATATGTGCATAAAAATATATGAATGAGTCATCTACGCCACACATCTCCTTCCCTCCACTTCTGCACTTTCCTCTAAGGTGCACAGCATCAGATACATACAAAATACATATGTTTGTTTAGTGTAGCCTGGCTTTAAGTGTATTTAGACATTTAACTAATCTTCAGAGAAAGAGAGGGCATGGTCTCACAGTGAGGCATGGCTGATTTGTCCGTAAAAGTGTTAAACAAAAGGCTTTTTGAACTCACAAACAAGGATTACTTCCATATAACAGAGTTATAAGTGTTGAATAATATAGTTTGTCCTGTGTGGTTCAGTTGGTCTAGCGTGGTGCTTGCGATGCCAAGAGTCGTGGGTTCGATTCCCACCGGGGCCACACATACAAAATGTATGCACACATGACTGTAAGTTGCTTTGGATACAAGTGTCTGCCAAATGGTATATTAGTTTGTTCTGTGTGTTTTCACACAAAAGCAATTATTACTGATACATCATGTTTTTTACGTTGGTCCATTACACCAAGAAACTTGAAGCTCTCAATCTGCTCCACTGCAGCCCAGTCAATGAGAATGGGGGCGTGCTCGGTCCTCTTTTTCCTGTAGTCCACAATCATCTCCTTTGTCTTGATCACGTTGAGGGAGACGTTATTGTCCTGGCACCACACTGACAGGTCTCTGACCTCCTCCCTATAGGCTGTTTCGTTGTTGTCGCTGATCAGGCTACAGGCCTGCTGCATTGGGTTATAGGCTACAGGCCTGCTACGTCAGGTTATAGGCTACAGGCCTGCTGCGTTGGGTTATAGGCTACAGGCCTGCTGCGTCAGGTTATAGGCTACAGGCATGCTGCGTCAGGTTATAGGCTACAGGCCTGCTACGTCAGGTTATAGGCTACAGGCCTGCTGCATTGGATTATAGGCTACAGGCCTGCTGCGTCAGGTTATAGGCTACAGGCCTGCTGCGTCAGGTTATAGGCTACAGGCCTGCTGCGTCAGGTTATAGGCTACAGGCCTGCTGCGTCAGGTTATAGGCTACAGGCCTGCTGCGTCAGGTTATAGGCTACAGGCCTGCTGCGTCGGGTTATAGGCTACAGGCCTGCTGCATCAGGTTATAGGCTACAGGCCTGCTGCGTCGGGTTATAGGCTACAGGCCTGCTACGTCAGGTTATAGGCTACAGGCCTGCTGCGTCAGGTTATAGGCTACAGGCCTGCTGCGTCAGGTTATAGGCTACAGGCCTGCTGCGTCGGGTTATAGGCTACAGGCCTGCTGCGTCAGGTTATAGGCTACAGGCCTGCTGCGTCAGGTTATAGGCTACAGGCCTGCTACGTCAGGTTATAGGCTACAGGCCTGCTGCGTCAGGTTATAGGCTACAGGCCTGCTGCGTCAGGTTATAGGCTACAGGCCTGCTACGTCAGGTTATAGGCTACAGGCCTGCTGCGTCAGGTTATAGGCTACAGGCCTGCTGCGTCAGGTTATAGGCTACAGGCCTGCTGCGTCAGGTTATAGGCTACAGGCCTGCTGCGTCAGGTTATAGGCTACAGGCCTGCTGCGTCAGGTTATAGGCTACATGCCTGCTGCGTCAGGTTATAGGCTACATGCCTGCTGCGTCAGGTTATAGGCTACAGGCCTGCTGCGTCAGGTTATAGGCTACAGGCCTGCTACGTCAGGTTATAGGCTACATGCCTGCTGCGTCAGGTTATAGGCTACATGCCTGCTGCGTCAGGTTATAGGCTACATGCCTGCTGCGTCAGGTTATAGGCTACAGGCCTGCTACGTCAGGTTATAGGCTACAGGCCTGCTGCGTCAGGTTATAGGCTACAGGCCTGCTACGTCAGGTTATAGGCTACATGCCTGCTACGTCAGGTTATAGGCTACAGGCCTGCTACGTCAGGTTATAGGCTACATGCCTGCTACGTCAGGTTATAGGCTACAGGCCTGCTGCGTCAGGTTATAGGCTACAGGCCTGCTGTGTCAGGTTATAGGCTACAGGCCTGCTGCGTCAGGTTATAGGCTACAGGCCTGCTGTGTCAGGTTATAGGCTACCTGCCTACCTGGTTAAATAAATAAATCAATGTTAACTATAATATGACTACTTGATTTTTTTTTAATGATAAAGAATAGACCAAGATAGACCAAGAAAACGGTTGCAATTTACAGTGGTGCAACTTTCGTTTTAGAACAGCCTACCCGACCATTTGGAGGCATCCGCATGGTCCTAAAGCACACAATTACCTCGTTCTGTATCAAATTCCAATGATGAAACTGGGGGGAACGAAAATGCAATTTTAGAATTTCAGACATGTTTGTCATTTATAATCTCTCATTTAAAATCTCTCATTTATAATCTGTAATTTCTATCATGTAATATCTCTCATTTACAACCTCTAATTTCTCTAATTTATAAACTCTCTTTAATGAAATAAAAATACAAACCTATCAAGCTCACTAAGATCTTGCTGTGAAGCTGTGTGTGTGTGTGTGTGTGTTTCTTTTAAAGGGCACCCTAATTCCCTATATAGGCTAGTACACTACTTTTGACCAGAGCCCTATACGATCGGGTCAAAAGTGGTGCACTACATTAGAAATAGGGTGCTATTTGGGACAAAGACCTTTCTAAACGTTGATGTATAATTTATGATTTATTTAACCCTTTCTGAACGTTGATGTATAATTTACGATTTATTTCACCCTTTCTGAACGTTGATGTATCATTTATGATTTATTTAACCCTTTCTGAATGTTGATGTATCATTTATGATTTATTTAACCCTTTCTGAACGTTGATGTATCATTTATGATTTATTTAACCCTTTCTGAACGTTGATGTATCATTTATGATTTATTTAACCCTTTCTGAACGTTGATGTATCATTTATGATTTATTTAACCCTTTCTGAATGTTGATGTATCATTTATGATTTATTTAACCCTTTCTGAACGTTGATGTATCATTTATGATTTATTTAACCCTTTCTGAACGTTGATGTATCATTTATGATTTATTTAACCCTTTCTGAACGTTGATGTATCATTTATGATTTATTTAACCCTTTCTGAATGTTGATGTATAATTTGATTTATTTAACCCTTTCTGAACGTTGATGTATCATTTATGATTTATTTAACCCTTTCTGAATGTTGACGTATAATTTGATTTATTTAACCCTTTCTGAACGTTGATGTATCATTTATGATTTATTTAACCCTTTCTGAATGTTGATGTATAATTTATGATTTATTTAACCCTTTCTGAACGTTGATGTATCATTTATGATTTATTTAACCCTTTCTGAACGTTGATGTATCATTTATGATTTATTTCACCCTTTCTGAACGTTGATGTATCATTTATGATTTATTTAACCCTTTCTGAATGTTGATGTATCATTTATGATTTATTTAACCCTTTCTGAACGTTGATGTATCATTTATGATTTATTTAACCCTTTCTGAACGTTGATGTATAATTTATGATTTATTTAACCCTTTCTGAACGTTGATGTATCATTTATGATTTATTTAACCCTTTCTGAACGTTGATGTATCATTTATGATTTATTTAACCCTTTCTGAACGTTGATGTATCATTTATGATTTATTTAACCCTTTCTGAATGTTGATGTATCATTTATGATTTATTTAACCCTTTCTGAATGTTGATGTATCATTTATGATTTATTTAACCCTTTCTGAACGTTGATGTATCATTTATGATTTATTTAACCCTTTCTGAACGTTGATGTATCATTTATGATTTATTTAACCCTTTCTGAACGTTGATGTATCATTTATGATTTATTTAACCCTTTCTGAACGTTGATGTATAATTTATGATTTATTTCACCCTTTCTGAACGTTGATGTATAATTTATGATTTATTTAACCCTTTCTGAACGTTGATGTATCATTTATGCTTAATTTCAACAATAAAAATTAAAAACCGATGGTCTTCTACGCTAATGTAAATAAATGTATGTCTACTGTAAGAACCACACATTTTTAAACCTTATATCACATTATCTGTAAAATAGTAAATTAGTAAAATAGTTCATTTTCTAAGTGATTCATCTACTCCATCCTTTCAGGTCCTGCAGACTTCCAAACCAAAAACCATTGGCTATAACAGAGTAGGCTTAAGTTAACTGGTACACCATTTGGTGGTCCCTATGGCAGTATCCTTTGAAGAACCCTTTCGGGTTCTATGTAGAACTCTTTCCACAGAGGGTTATACATGGACCTAGAACATTTTTCCTAGAAGTGTAGCCTAGGTTACTGACACAGTCAAGTAGCCTTCCTTTTAAGACTGAAATTTATCATAAACTTTCACAGGATGAGAGAAGGAAAAAGGACAAGATGTCAATCAGAGGCTCAAAAGGTTACTGATATTTTTACATTGTCTCCAGACACACACGTTTTATTTAGCCAAGTCATGGATCCATGTGTCCACTGTGATTTAACATGTACATTATGGCCATGGTCTCTCTTGTGAACAGAGTAAGCCTCAGCCAGAGAACTTGTTTGAACCAGAGGCTGGAACACCTGGCAGGCCAGAAGAGGATCATCTGCAAGCTGAAGGCTGGATTTGCTGCCAAGTCTCAGCGGCTGATACGGCCCCCTACAGAGAAAGAGAAGCTGGCTGACAGCAAGGACAGCCAGAAGCTACTCTTGAAAACTGTGGCAGCTCAGAACAATATCAAACATTTTAAGGCTGAAGTAGTATCTGTGGTCTGGAAGTCCCGAGTGGTGTAGTGGTCTAAGGCACTGCATCTCAGTGCTAGAGGCGTCACTACAGACACCCTGGTTGGAATCCAGGCTGTATCCCAACCGGCTGTTATTTGGAGTCCCATAGGGCGGAACACAATTGGCCCAGCATCATCTTGGTTTGGCCGGTGTAGGCCGTCATTGTAAATAATAATTTAGTCTTAACTGCCTAGTTAAATAAAGGTTTAAAATATATATATATATATTTAAAAAATCTAGAAAGGTGTGATAGAAAGTTGTTGCACCTTAAAACAGTCCAGTAGTATTTGGGTGATCAGTAGGACAGAGATATAGTGTATTTGGGTGAGCAGTAGGACAGAGATATAGTGTATTTGGGTGATCAGTAGGACAGAGATATAGTGTATTTGGGTGAGCAGTAGGACAGAGATATAGTGTATTTGGGTGATCAGTAGGACAGAGATATAGTGTATTTGGGTGATCAGTAGGACAGAGATATAGTGTATTTGGGTGAGCAGTAGGACAGAGATATAGTGTATTTGGGTGAGCAGTAGGACAGAGATATAGTGTATTTGGGTGAGCAGTAGGACAGAGATATAGTGTATTTGGGTGATCAGTAGGACAGAGATATAGTGTATTTGGGTGAGCAGTAGGACAGAGATATAGTGTATTTGGGTGAGCAGTAGGACAGAGATATAGTGTATTTGGGTGATCAGTAGGACAGAGATATAGTGTATTTGGGTGAGCAGTAGGACAGAGATATAGTGTATTTGGGTGAGCAGTAGGACAGAGATATAGTGTATTTGGGTGAGCAGTAGGACAGAGATATAGTGTATTTGGGTGATCAGTAGGACAGAGATATAGTGTATTTGGGTGAGCAGTAGGACAGAGATATAGTGTATTTGGGTGAGCAGTAGGACAGAGATATAGTGTATTTTGGTGAGCAGTAGGACAGAGATATAGTGTATTTTGTCAAATAATTTGCAATGTAATACTATCTGTTCTGTGTCATTGTTTCATACACAGTAGACTAAATAACCACATTCTGCTTTATCTCCAAATAATAATAATAATAATAATAATAATAGTTACCCAGATTATTTTAAAGAAGAAATACTGGTTCCTATTCTTTTAAATGGCAGGTATCATTTTGTATCATTCAAAAACAATTAACCCTCCGGCTGTGTTCAGGTCGAATTGGACCGATTTCCAAGTTCTCTCTCTGAAAAATGTAGCTAATTTAATCGGATTGGTTTTAAGGTTCCATGTCTTTGCCTATACAGGGCATCTGAACACACAAAATACATTTGGATGATGTTCATAAAATTTGGGGTGTTTTATTTAACTTTTGTACAGCTGTGGTGTTCCCGATCAAAAATGACCGGTCATTAGAAATGAATGGGTGAGACTACAATTACTGTATAAAATTGAGTTCAGGCACATGCCCATTCATCAGATGGACACACTTCCTCTCCCAGACCCCCACATGCATGTGTGTTTGAGTAAACACACACACACTTCACTCCCCTTCTTGGCTTCCATGGCAACACCCACGGGAACCTTTCCCCAATTGAATCTTTCCCCCACGGGAACCACACCTGTTGGCATTCTCACAAACAATCGCAAAATTGTTTCAATAATATATAGAACTTTTCTAGCAGCTCTGGTATATATATCTTTTTTGAGGCCCTACAATTCATTCTGTGGAAGCACAATGACCAAACAATATACTGTATGTGAGGCCCTTGATCATATCTTTGATTATGACACTGGTGAGGAGGAGAGAGTCCTTGTTAAACTTTGACACAAAGTATCAAATCAATTTATATAGCCCTTCTTACATCAGCTGATATCTCAAAGTGCTGTACAGAAACCCAGCCTAAAACCCCAAACAGCAAGCAATGCAGGTGTAGAAGCACGGTGGCTAGGAAAAACTCCCTAGAAAGGCCAAAACCTAGGAAGAAACCTAGAGAGGAACCAGGCTATGTGGGGTGGCCAATCCTCTTCTGGCTGTGCCGGGTGGAGATTATAACAGAACATGGCCAAGATGTTCAAATGTTCATAAATGACCAGCATGGTCAAATAACAATAATCACAGTAGTTGTCGAGGGTGCAGCACGTCAGCACCTCAAGAGTAAATGTCAGTTGGCTTTTCATAGCCGCTCATTGAGAGTATCTCTACTGCTCCTGCAGTCTCTAGAAAGTTGAAAACAGCAGGTCTGGGACAGGTAGCACATCCGGTGAACAGGTCAGGGTTCCATAGCCGCAGGCAGAACAGTTGAAACTGGAGCAGCAGCACGGCCAGGTGGACTGGGGACAGCAAGGGTAGTCCTGAGCCATGGTCCTCGGGCTCAGGTCCAAGGAGCAGTAGGAGGAGTCAGCCAAGGAAGTGCATGAAAGGTCAGCCAAGGAGGTGCAGGAGGAGTCTGCCTCCTCCAATCCTTGAGGACCAGCAGGAAGAGTTCTCTTTCTGTGTTGTCAGCTGCCCAGCAAAGGGTTACCTGTCATCAGCATCTGGCTCCAAGGAGCATTCCTCTGAGACGAGGTGCCATACCCCAAAGTATTTAATGCAATTCCATATTGCATTCTGTCTCTGCTGTTTATTCAGTTAATCCAGTACTCGATTGAACTACTATTGAGTGAACTGGTCACAGTAATTCTGCTGTTCTTTAGGTGAGTTAATATGTTGTGGGAAAGAGGATGGCTACACTTAAAATAATATATTGTGTTACAGGTGCCTGTGTGCCCTGAGGTCCTCAGTGATGATAGGAGCGATTCAGAGCTGGCCTCACAGAGAGGCATTGGTAAGCGCGAGGTCAGCCAAAGCTTCTCTTCAGGCTTCACTAGCTGAGGAGCAGTGGAAGAAATGTCAGGCTCCAGCTGGAAGCCAATAAAATGGCTTCAGCTTTCGAGGGAAGACTCACAGTGCCAACATGCACAGCATCCTGCTGGCATTGAAGGCCTTGCAGGAGCAGAACACAGCGAAGGAAGCTTCCCTGGATTCCCTGCTCCTTAAAGCCGACCAACAGGACTCTGAGCTGTTGGAGGAGGAGAGCCAGCACTTCCAGTATGCCCTTCAGGCTTCCCTCTCTCAGCAGCAAACACCACTAGAGGAGTGTGCTCTTCTGGCCGTGGAGAGTGTTGTGGAAATATTTGGTCAATCATATTTCACAAATACCGGAGCCTGTGAGTTCAAATACTTTTACTTCATAATAAAAGCCGAGCTGGATCATGATAACAACTGCCTTCCAGTCTTGGCACAGAATACTTATACATTTGTTCTTCTTACGTCATCCTCATAGTGACTCCTCTTAATGGCTCGTCACCTCTGGTATTTAGCCACCGTTATCATATTGCCTTCATATTAGGACATGCAACCTGTAGAGTCACAGAAATAGTTTCATGCATGTAAGACCATAGGAACAGACCTTGGCACTCTACAGGATTAACCAATACATGACATCCTGCTGAATCCTCTGAAAGGGGAACCGCTGTTCTGGAAAAAAACCAAGAGGTGTAACCACAGTTGGCCATAACATTTACAAGAATAACCAGGTGCATGTCTAATGATGTCCAATGACCTAGAGCACATCGAGTGCACTAGTTTTGCTGGCTGAAAAATTCACAGTAAGAGGCACAGCAGCATTAAAGAGCTGCAGAAGATGAAGCTGTGGATGCACAGAAAGCACTAAGTGCCTGGCCGGAAGCAAGCCTCCAGAGAGAGAGAGCATGACCACACCGTTGTCCGGAACAGCTGGTATTCAGTGTTGCTAGCCTTGAAGTGAGCATAGAAAGTATTTCACTCGTCTGGTAGGCTCGCGTCACTGGACTGCTCACGCTAGGGTTTCCCTTTTGTAATCCGTGATAGTTTGCAAACACTGCCACATCCGACGAGCATCAGAGCTGGGGGCGGCAGGTAGCCAAGTGGTTAGAGCGTTGGACGAGTAACTGAAAGGTTGCAAGATGATTGAATCTCGAGCTGACAAGGTAAAAATCTGTCGTTCTGCCCCTGAACAAGGCCGTTTACCCCCTGTTCCTAGGCCGTCATTGTAAATAAGCATTTGTTCTTAACTGACTTGCCTCGTTAAATAAAGGTATAACAAAATAAAGAGCTGCTGTAGTAGAATGTAATCTCGGTCCTGTATTGACGTTTTGCTGTTTGATGGTGGTCGGATGGTGTAGTGAGATTTCTTATAAGCATGCGGATTAGTGTCCCGCACCTTAAAAGCGTCAGCTCTAGCCTTTAGCTCAGTGAGGATGTTGCCTGTGATCCATGGCTTCTGGTTGGGATATGTACGTACGGTCACTGCGGGGAAGACGTCATCGATGCACTTATTAGTGAAGTCGGCGACTGAGCTGGTATACTCCTCAATGCCATCAGATGAATCCCGGAACATATTCCAGTCTGTGCTAGAGAAACAGTCCTGTAGCTTAGTATCCGCTTCATCAGACCACTTCTGTATCAAGAGTCACTGATACTTCCTGTTTGAGTTTTTGCTTGTAAGCAGGAATCAGAAGGATAGTTATGGTCAGATTTTCCAAATGAAGGACGAGGGAGAACATTGTATGCGTCTCTGTGTGTGGAGTAAAGGTGATCTAGAGGTTTTTCGCCTCTAGTTGCACAAGTGACATGCTGGTAGAAATGAGGTAAATTGGATTTTAGTTTTCCTGCATTAAAATCCCTGGCCACTACGAGCACCGCCTCTGGGTGAGTATTTTCTTCTTTGCTTATGGCCCTATACAGCTCAATGAGTGAGGTCTCAGTTCCAGCATCGGTTTGTGGAGGTAAATAGACAGCTACAAAAAATATAAATGAAAACCCTCTTTGTAAATAGTATGGTCAGCAGCTTATCATCAGGTATTAGAGATCGTGCACCAGCTGGTGGGACACACACCCACTCCCTTGAGTGTCCCCGACACCACTACTCTGTCATTACGATATTTATATTTACCATGTCCTTGTTCAGCCAAGACTCGGAGAAACATAGAATATTACAGTTCTTCAGATTGATAGGATAGTCTCAAACCAAGCTCATCCAGTTTATTCTCCAGTGATTGAACGTTCGCCAATAGAACGGAGGGTAGAGGCGATTTATCCGACGTACTCTCGTCAGGTATCTCACACGCCGGCCTCTATATCGCTGTCTCCTCCTTCGAGTGTCAGCCTCCTGGAAAAGTGACTTCAGTGCCCTCCTGGAGCCTCAACGCAGCAATGCTAACCGGATGGCCAAGGAGACCAAAGTACTGTCCAGAAAGCTCTTGGACCTGAACACCCAGCTGTGCGACAGCCTCCACACTGAGACCTCAACGTGTCACCCTGAGTTATCAAATCAATGCCTGCCGTGATGGGGACACTTACAGAGGAGCATCAGAGTATTGTGCCAACTGGAGAGACACTGATCGAACACAAGAAGCTCCGCTCTGATCATCGCTCCCTCACAGACGAGCACCAGGAGTGGTTGTCGTAGGGCACCACAGTGTCCTGCAGCTGGACCCTATAAGGAGCACTTCAACATGACCACCACAGCCACAGAAGACTCCATACTGGGTATGCCAATGGCAATGTGTTCACTGTTGAGAAACCTCAAGGAGAAGAGGAGAGTGAAGTGAGCAGATTGTCAGTTCTGGAGTTGCCAATCCCTTCCCACTCCTAGCAAACAGCAGTCATGGGTTAATGGTGTTGCCTGATATGTCTACAGCTTCTAAATGTCATTTTGAGGTAAATAATCAACTTTCATTAAAAGGAGAATAGAATCGCACTGATCTTTCGTATTATTATTTATTGAGATAGAATTGAAAATGGAATACAGGGAAATGTTGCATATACATGAACATAATGAATGTTTAAGTTCACAGTGGGTACAGTGGATAGAGTTGCACCACTCAGTCCATACCACGTTACATTCACCTCTTATGTTGTTTTCTTCTCTGCATTGAGAACATACAAGTAAGTTACAGTACCATGTCAAGTAAGTTTGTACACACTAAACTTCAGTAGGTTGTACACGGCATATTCAAATCATTACAGTACCATGTCTAGGGACCAGTGAACAAGGTTAATGAATGAACTGTGTCCCTCTCAGTACTGTCAGTCACTAAACGGATGTTTTACAAGACAAGCGATATGCCTCCGTTAGTTTTCTTGACAATCAGTGGTTTTGATCTTTAATATCACATGGGTGTTAGGAAAAAGGGAAATGTAATCATAAGAGAATAGAAGCTGTCAGCTTTTATCCTGTTTTCTTCTGCATCAGCATGTAAGTAGTGAGACAGTAACCAGACATTCAGTCATACAAATACCAGCTGTTCAGTACACTGATAATCAGCCACACAGGATTCCTTGCCGACTGTGTTAGGAAGACATTGCTCAAGTAAACCAATCACAATCCACAGCAGTTAAATACAGTAGTCATGTAGTACATGAGAAATAAATTCAGTTTGATAATAACATAACTACTAAGTACAGTATTTCAACACCATGTTTGCAAGGCAAGGATATTGGACAATACTACCGGACCTGACACCGTCTTTCTTTCTCTCCATTAGATTTGATTAACAAACAAAAATAATAAGAAAATAACCATTCAACAACTAAATAAGATTAGCAGAGCTCGGGTAATATTTTGAAGGAAAAAAACTAAAAACATTTTGACTTTAAAAAGACATCATTCATATACATGTATAACAAAAAACTGAAAAATAAAGTCAATTAATTGCAAGAATTTCTGCCACCTCATGAACTGAAATACTGTAACATGCTTTAGTGAGTGACTGGATGGAAAATGGTTTGAGTTTTTTAACACCTTGTTTTAAATGATACAAAAACGCCTCTTTTCCCCAAAAATAAGATCTAACAACAATAACATTTTAGGTGTTTGTTCTGTGAATCATGATACAATATACTATATATTATAAGACTCCTTTTAAAATACTGTAATCAGGAAAAAAAAACATGTCCAATCATTGAAAATAATATTTCATCATTCTGAAACAAAGCTTAAAACATAACTACATAGAGAACATCTTCCAACAAAGAAATATAAAGATCATTCTCTATTCTGTGAGCTCAGTCAGAAAGATCATTCTCTATTTTGTGAGCTCAGTCAGAAAGATCATTCTCTATTTTGTGAGCTCAGTCAGAAAGATCATTCTCTATTCTGTGAGCTCAGTCAGAAAGATCATTCTCTATTCTGTGAGCTCAGTCAGAAAGATCATTCTCTATTCTGTGAGCTCAGTCAGAAAGATCATTCTCTATTTTGTGAGCTCAGTCAGAAAGATCATTCTCTATTCTGTGAGCTCAGTCAGAAATATCATTCTCTATTTTGTGAGCTCAGTCAGAAAGATCATTCTCTATTTTGTGAGCTCAGTCAGAAAGATCATTCTCTATTTTGTGAGCTCAGTCAGAAAGATCATTCTCTATTTTGTGAGCTCAGTCAGAAAGATCATTCTCTATTTTGTGAGCTCAGTCAGAAAGATCATTCTCTATTTTGTGAGCTCAGTCAGAAAGATCATTCTCTATTTTGTGAGCTCAGTCAGAAAGATCATTCTCTATTTTGTGAGCTCAGTCAGAAAGATCATTCTCTATTTTGTGAGCTCAGTCAGAAAGATCATTGAAATACTAGCAAAGAGAAAAACCCTTCCAGCACACACGGTAAGCTAAGCTTGATTATAAACATGGAAAACAGAGATAGAATGACAGTTCAACCTATTTGATCTACTAGACTCTATGTTTCATAGGTAAAATAACTGACAACATACATTTAAGGATGTGGTTAAATCTCATCACCGAGTGGGCCAGTGGTTTTACATGCGGAAACACCGCAGACAACAGCTATTGAAATGTTGAGAGGACTTGACCTCTTTTAAAAGATCCACTAGGCGGAAATCATTCCTCCATTTCCTGGTTCCTAAAATCCTAACAGTTCACGACAAAACAACCAAGTATTGTATAGAGAATCATCATACCATCTAAACCCCTGTGAAATATCTTTTCAATAACCACATTTTTTTTTTATTTTCAGCTGTTTGAAGCTGGTGTACAAAATCGAAAGTAAAAGACCCATAAACTAAGCATAGAAATAAAGCACATAGAACAGATCTACCGCTTCGCTTCTAAGACTGGCTTTCAATGAGAACGACAGATCTATAACTCTATAACTGAATTTTGTCAGGTCACCCAAAAAGTTACATATAGCAGCTTAAAGACACAATTAGCAATGGCATTTTCTCCCTAACACCTTGTGTTGACCACACTGAGTATTACTCATATACTGTAAGGCACACCCTTCATTCTTACACACAAACCCACATTTTGGCCAAATGACAGACAATCTAATGAAACCATCAGTTAATCAATGGATTTACAAATATGATTATCAATTACCTGATCTGATTACAATTCATGAATAGTGGTAAAGTAAAAATCTATTCAGAATTTGGAAACTTTAAATGTTTTTTTTTGTTTGTTGCATAGTATATTGACAGCTTTCAAACTTCAAAACTGTCCAAATAGGTAATATTTTGGGGAGTGAAATAAAACAGGCCAACAAATTGTACACAGGCCCTTTGAGATCCAAATGAATAGCGGAGACTTCTCAGAACCACGGCGAACACTTTACAACCTCATCGTTAGCACAGCCCGGCAGTCAGGGAGGGAGCTACCGCTAAATTGGCACACCCAACAGCACTAGAGAAAACTGGCTAAACTCATCATCATAACATAACCACAAACAAGCACTGGAAAATACTTTTTTTCTGTCTGTATGTACTATAGTGGTAATATAGTGAGTGGTCACAATCTCTGGACATTACCCAAAGGGCTTGCATTCTCTCCATGGGAGATTTTTTTTTTAAAATCACTTCAGACATCTGTCCATACTCTCTGAAGAGAGCCGTATTGCTTCGTTATCCTTCTGCAATCATCTCAAGCCTTCTGGTAAAACACAGTGTGAAAGCGTCACCTCAGTGTTTAGGAGAAAGCTTGCATTTCATTTGGTGTGCGCACATAGCAACGATTTTAGTTTGAGAAATCCCACTCCACCTAAAGCACTCAACTCTACTGGCCTCCATTTTAACTGTCAGCCTCCATTTTAGCTGTCAGCCTCCATTTTAGCTGTCAGCCTCCATTTTAGCTGTCAGCACCAAAAACCAGGGGGAAGGACAGAAGAGAGAGGAGAATGAAAAGAGATGTTATAAGATGGTGAGCAAGGAAAGGTGAATGAAGGCGAGCAGGAAGAAGTGGAGAGAAGGAGAGAAACAGAGAGAAACAGAGAGAGATGGAGAGAAACAGAGAGAGATGGAGAGAAACAGAGAGAGAGATGGAGAGAAACAGAGAGAGATGGAGAGAAACAGAGAGAGATGGAGAGAAACAGACAGAGAGATGGAGAGAAAGAGAGAGATGGAGAGAAACAGAGAGAGAGAGATGAGAGAAACAGACAGAG
Organism: Oncorhynchus mykiss; assembly: GCF_013265735.2. Taxonomy (NCBI): domain Eukaryota; kingdom Metazoa; phylum Chordata; class Actinopteri; order Salmoniformes; family Salmonidae; genus Oncorhynchus; species Oncorhynchus mykiss. The sequence goes on along the minus strand of NC_048569.1, from coordinate 91,557,905 downwards.
AGAGAAAGAGAGAGAGAGGATTGTCTATTTATTCCTATCATCGGTTTACACAGCTCCTCTTCTCCTTTATGTCCTGACAAACAGGAGCATCCTGAGAAACATACATCTCTAAACAGACAAAACAGAGCAACATATATTAAACTACCTTGACTATCTTTACGTGCAGTGAAAAAGTTGTCAATTTTTCCACATTCATGACATGTGACAGTGGATCTAAGCATATCAAACATTTCCAGAAGTAACAGCTATAAATATATATTAGACATTTTAAGACTGAGCCGTGCCAAAAGCAAATCACAGCTCTGTTTAAGGCATCGTGTTAGGCAACTGTACAACGAACCTGTTACTCAGGTCGGGGGGGGGTGGGGACTTTGTGTCTTTACAATACTTTCAGATCTGAGGGAGACTAAATGTCTTCTTTATTAACTAAAACACACTCATCTTTTAGTACCATGTAAATGAGTAATATGTACCATTTCATGTGAGTTCAAATCCACCACATATTTTCCCTTTGTTTACACGGTCAGTCTTTGTTTACACGGTCAGTCTTTGTTTACACGGTCAGTCTTTGTTTACACGGTCCGTCTTTGTTTACACGGTCAGTCTTTGTTTACACGGTCAGTCTTTGTTTACACGGCCAGTCTTTGTTTACACGGCCAGTCTTTGTTTACATGGTCAGTCTTTGTTTACACGCTAAGTCTTTGTTTACACCCTAAGTCTTTGTTTACATGGTCAGTCTTTGTTTACACGGTCAGTCTTTGTTTACACGGTCAGTCTTTGTTTACACGGTCAGTCTTTGTTTACACGGTCAGTCTTTGTTTACACGGTCAGTCTTTGTTTACACGGTCAGTCTTTGTTTACACGGTCAGTCTTTGTTTACACGGCCAGTCTTTGTTTACATGGTCATTCTTTGTTTACATGGTCAGTCTTTGTTTACACGCTAAGTCTTTGTTTACACGGTCAGTCTTTGTTTACATGGTCAGTCTTTGTTTACATGGTCAGTCTGTTTCATTTATTAGACGGTTTGTTTGAATTCTGTAGCAGGTTAGAAAGAGAACCAAGATGACCGGTCTTCAACTCAGACCCCTAAACTTGGCAGGAAGAGGGGAAAAAAACAAGGGTAAGTCAAAGAGTCGTATCAGGGCGAACACACGCATAATTTCCAGTTGCCTGGCAGTGTCACGGCGACTTCCTGCGGTCCAAGGTCTGTTTTTGCATTTCTTCCCTCAGTGGCTAGGATTTGAGGAGGGCAGTCTGATTGTAGATCTGTGGTTAGAGGCAACTTCTACCTCAACCACCCCTGACCCTTGTCCCTGGCCCTGCTTCTGTCTCAAGACTTGTCTGTGGCTTTGCTGTGGCTGTTGTAATGGGTATTAGCATGTGTGTTGTTGTTTTTGCAGTGGACCTGGGACAGTTGTAGGCTGGTCTGATAGTCTGAGCCGAGATGACACATGGAATCTATCTCCTCCAGAAGTCCTTTCTCCTCTGCCCCTGAGACCCTGCCCTGTTCTTGCCCCAGCTCCTCCCCCTGACCCATCTCCTCTGAGCTCTCTCTCTCCCAGGGCACCAGCACTGAAGGCTGCCTGGCCTTCACCCCCAGACTCTTACTGCCCTGCCTCTGGAGACTCTTGTCCTGGTACTGCCTCATCGTTTCCTTGGACAGCACCTTCCTCCGCAGGATGCTGGAGGTGGTCTGGGGTTTGGACTCAGGGCTGAGCAACTGGGGGTTTGGGGACTCTCTAGTGTGGGTTAGCGGTGGTGTGTGTGTTGCCAGTGGAGGATTGCATGTGGAGGCACGAGTTGGTGCTGGAGACCGGTTGGATGAGATGTGGTGGTCTCCCAGGGATGGTGATGGAGGTGTGTCCTCTGGACAGAGCTGAGAGAGACAGATAGCGGGTGTGTCATAAAGGGCCTGGGGATTAGGTTGGATTTTATGCTGGGCCTTGGTCTGAGGGGCCTGGGTCTTGGGCTGGAGATTGGGGACCTGGTTGTCCTGCTCTGAGGCTGGAGCTAGGACAGGTGGAGAGGATGTTGAGAGGATATGTTTCTGCCTCTTGAGGCTGCTCTTGCTGGGTTGTCTACGTGGGGAGGGGGGCAGGTGCTTCCCGTGGAGGGCACCATCATCCTGCCAGCCCCCTCCCTGTTCTCCTCCTCCAACACCTCCTCTCCCCACCACCCCACTGCCACTAGTACACACCTGGGGCAGGTTGCTCTCACTGACGGGGTTGGAGGTGTTCTAGAACACAGATACACACAGAGAGTAGTTTAGACATACAGATGTTTTCTCTTACCGGTGCCTCATAGTCAATATTGTCCAAGGCGTCCAGGCTCTGTCTATCTACTGTATGTATCTGGGGTTAGATTCGTGTGGTTTAGATGTTACAGGTATTTCTTTTACCGTTGCCTTGTAGTTGATGTTGTCCATTGAACTGAAGTCCAGGCTCTTGGCGGCGCTGAGTTTGCCGTGCTCTGTGCTGGTGGTGCTCAGAGAGTCCAGGATCTCCTCCAATAGGTTCATCTGGCCCGTGTGGGAGGAGTCTGTATCCAGCTCCAACGAATAGGATTCGTCGCTGTCCTCTGTGTAAGACGCCACCTCCCCACTGTCCTCAGACGAGATCCTGAAGGTGAGAAAATTACATTAGAAAAAACTCATCAGGAAATCAAATCAGCCAATTAAATTCAGCAAAATGAATCCGCAAATCAATGACTACATAAAATTCAGAAAATACACAAATCAATTCTGTATATAAATAATTAAATAAATAAGCCTGCAAATATTTCAGCAGATCAATGATAATTTCATGAATATTGATCTGTCCAAGAGGCTATGATCCAAATGCAATAAGTGTACTTTAGGGCTAAACCACTGGAGGGCAGCATTGGTATGGGTAGGAGGATGAAGAGGGATTAATACATAGAACCATGTCAGATATCAGACATACTCAAACTACAGTATACTGGGACTCTATCGGCATCGGCATATTCTAAATCAGAGCCTTACTTGTTGGCAGTGTCCTCTTCATCGCCATCGATGGCAAAGTCAGGACATCCCATGGGACACTTGGTGTCATAATGCTGTAAAAAAACAAACACACACCAGCTTTCCTCAGGTGACTCAGGTGAATCCCATCTGAACATGACAACATCATGACTCTGGACGGTGATCGTGCTGTACTGTGTTTGTAACATGGAGACAGGGTCTAGTCCAGTCCACCCCAGTACTGTGTTTGTAACATGGAGACAGGGTCTAGTCCAGTCCACCCCAGTCCAGTCCACCCTACCCAACCCAACCCCAGTACACCCCCCCACCACACCCCACCTCGAGCCACCCTATTCCAGTCCACCCTAGTTCACCGGTAAAGCCCGCCCCAGTCCAGCCCAATATAATCCGCCCCACCCAGTCCACCCCAGCCTACCCCAGTCCAGTCCACCCCAGCCTACCCCAGTCCAGTCCACCCCAGTCGACCCCAGTCCAGTCCACCCCAGCCTACCCCAGTCCAGCCCAGCCTACCCCAGTCCACCCCAGCCCAGACAAACCCAGTCCACCTAAGTCCAGCCCAGCCTACCTCAGTCCACCCCAGCCTACCCAAGTCCAGCCCAGACAAACAAAGTCCACCCAAGTCCAGCCCAGCCTACCCTAGTCCACCCCAGCCTACCCCAGTCCACCCAAGTCCAGCCCAGACTACCCCAGTCCACCCCAGCCTACCCCAGTCCAGCCCAGACAAACCCAGTCCACCCAAGTCCAGCCCAGCCTACCTCAGTCCACCCCAGCCTACCCCAGTCCAGCCCAGACAAACCCAGTCCACCCAGCCTACCCCAGTCCAGCCCAGACAAACCCAGTCCACCCAAATCCACCCCAGCCTACCCCAGTCCAGCCCAGACAAACCCATTCCACCCAAATCCACCCCAGCCTACCCCAGTCCAGCCCAGACAAACCCAGTCCACCCAAGTCCAGCCCAGCCTACCCCAGTCCACCCCAGCCTACCCCAGTCCAGCCCAGCCAAAACCAGTCCACACAAGTCCAGCCCAGCCTACCCCAGTCCAAACAAACCCAGTCCACCCAAGTCCAGCCCAGCCTACCCCAGTCCAGCCCAGACAAACCCAGTCCACCCAAGTCCAGCCCAGCCTACCGCAGTCCAGCCCAGCCTACCCCAGTCCAGCCCAGCCTACCCCAGTCCGACCCAGACAAACCCAGTCCACCCAAATCCACCCCACCTACCCCAGTCCAGCCCAGACAAACCCAGTCCACCCAAGTCCAGCCCAGCCTACCCCAGTCCACCCCAGCCTACCCCAGTCCAGCCCAGACAAACCCAGTTCACCCAAGTCCAGCCCAGCCTACCGCAGTCCAGCCCAGCCTACCCCAGTCCAGCCCAGACAAACCCAGTCCACCCAAATCCACCCCTCCTACCCTAGTCCAGCCCAGACAAACCCATTCCACCCAAGTCCAGCTCAGCCTACCCCAGTCCAGCCCAGCCCAGCCTACCCCAGTCCACCCAAGTCCAGCCCAGCCTACCCCAGTCCACCCCAGTCTACCCCAGTCCAGCCCAGACAAACCCAGTTCACCCAAGTCCAGCCCAGCCTACCGCAGTCCAGCCCAGCCTACCCCAGTCCAGCCCAGACAAACCCAGTCCACCCAAATCCACCCCTCCTACCCTAGTCCAGCCCAGACAAACCCATTCCACCCAAGTCCAGCTCAGCCTACCCCAGTCCAGCCCAGCCCAGCCTACCCCAGTCCACCCAAGTCCAGCCCAGCCTACCCCAGTCCACCCCAGTCTACCCCAGTCCTGCCCAGACAAACCCAGTCCACCCAAGTCCAGCCCAGCCTACCCCAGTCCACCCCAGCCTACCCCAGTCCAGCCCAGAAAAACCCAGTCCACCCAAATCCAGCCCAGCCTACCCCAGTCCGCCCAAGTCCAGCCCAGCCTACCCCAGTCCACCCCAGTCCAGCCCAGACAAACACAGTCCACCCAAGTCCAGCCCAGCCTACCCCAGTCCACCCCAGCCCACCCCAGTCCAGCCCAGAAAACCCCAGTCCACCCAAATCCACCCAAGCCTTCCCCAGTCCAGCCCAGACAAACCCAGTACACCCAAGTCCACCCCAGCCTACCCCAGTCCACCCCAGCCTACCCCAGTCCAGCCCAGCCAAAACCAGTCCACCCAAGTCCACCCCAGCCTACCCCAGTCTAGCCCAGTCCACCCAAGTCCAGCCCAGCCTACCCCAGTCCACCCCAGCCTACCCGAGTCCAGCCCAGACAAACCCAGTCCACCCAAGTCCAGCCTACCCCAGTCCAGCCCAGCCTACCCCAGTCCAGCCCAGACAAACCCAGTCCACCCAAATCCACCCCAGCCTACCCCAGTCCAGCCCAGACAAACCCAGTCCACCCAAGTCCAGCCCAGCCTACCCCAGTCCACCCAGCCTACCCCAGTCCAGCCCAGACAAACCCAGTCCACCCAGGTCCAGCCCAGCCTACCCCAATCCAGCCCAGACAAAACCAGTTCACCCAAGTCCAGCCCAGCCTACCCCAGTCCACCCCAGCCTACCCCAGTCCAGCCCAGACAAACCCAGTCCACCCAAATCCACCCCAGCCTACCCCAGTCTACCCCAGTCCAGCCCCGACAAACCCAGTCCACCCAAGTCCAGCCCAGCCTACCCCAGTCCACCCCAGCCTACCCAAGTCCAGCCCAGCCTACCCCAGTCCACCCAGCCTACCCCAGTCCAGCCCAGACAAACCCAGTCCACCCAAGTCCAGCCCAGCCTACCCCAGTCCACCCCAGTCTACCCCAGTCCAGCCCAGACAAACCCAGTCCACCCAAGTCCAGCCCAGCCTACCCCAGTCCACCCCAGCCTACACCAGTCCAGCCCAGACAAACCCAGTCCACCCAAATCCACCCAAGGCTTCCCCAGTCCAGCCCAGACCACCCAAGTCCAGCCCAGCCTACCTCAGTCCACCCCAGTCCAGCCCAGACAAACCCAGTTCACCCAAGTCCAGCCCAGCCTACCCCAGTCCACCCCAGCCTACCCCAGTCCAGCCCAGACAAACCCAGTCCACCCAAGTCCAGCCCAGCCTACCCCAGTCTACCCCAGTCCAGACCAGACAAACCCAGTCCACCCAAGTCCAGCCCAGCCTACCCCAGTCCAGCCCAGACAAACCCAGTCCACCCAAATCCACCCAAGCCTTCCCCAGTCCAGCCCAGACAAACCCAGTTCACCCAAGTCCAGCCCAGCCTACCCCAGTCCACCCAGCCTACCCCAGTCCAGCCCAGACAAACCCAGTCCACCCAAGTCCAGCCCAGCCTACCCCAGTCCACCCCAGTCCAGCCCAGACAAACCCAGTCCACCCAAGTCCAGCCCAGCCTACCGCAGTCCACCCCAGCCTACACCAGTCCAGCCCAGACAAACCCAGTCCACCCAAATCCACCCAAGCCTTCCCCAGTCCAGCCCAGACAAACCCAGTCCACCCAAGTCCAGCCCAGCCTACCTCAGTCCACCCCAGCCTACCCCAGTCCAGCCCAGACAAACCCAGTCCACCCAAATCCACCCCAGCCTACCCCAGTCCAGCCCAGCCTACCCCAGTCCACCCCAGCCTACACCAGTCCAGCCCAGACAAACCCAGTCCACCCAAATCCACCCAAGCCTTCCCCAGTCCAGCCCAGACAAACCCAGTCCACCCAAGTCCAGCCCAGCCTACCTCAGTCCACCCCAGCCTACCCCAGTCCAGCCCAGACAAACCCAGTCCACCCAAATCCACCCCAGCCTACCCAAGTCCAGCCCAGCCTACCCCAGTCCACCCCAGCCTACCCAAGTCAAGCCCAGCCTACCCCAGTCCACCCAGCCTACCCCAGACCAGCCCAGACAAACCCAGTCCACCCAAGTCCAGCCCAGCCTACCCCAGTCCAACCCAGTCTACCCCAGTCCAGCCCAGACAAACCCAGTCCACCCAAGTCCAGCCCAGCCTACCCCAGTCCACCGCAGCCTACACCAGTCCAGCCCAGACAAACCCAGTCCACCCAAATCCACCCAAGCCTTCCCCAGTCCAGCCCAGACAAACCCAGTCCACCCAAGTCCAGCCCAGCCTACCTCAGTCCACCCCAGTCCAGCCCAGACAAACCCAGTTCACCCAAGTCCAGCCCAGCCTACCCCAGTCCACCCCAGCCTACCCCAGTCCAGCCCAGACAAACCCAGTCCACCCAAGTCCAGCCCAGCCTACCCCAGTCTACCCCAGTCCAGCCCAGACAAACCCAGTCCACCCAAGTCCAGCCCAGCCTACCCCAGTCCAGCCCAGACAAACCCAGTCCACCCAAATCCACCCAAGCCTTCCCCAGTCCAGCCCAGACAAACCCAGTTCACCCAAGTCCAGCCCAGCCTACCCCAGTCCACCCAGCCTACCCCAGTCCAGCCCAGACAAACCCAGTCCACCCAAGTCCAGCCCAGCCTACCCCAGTCCACCCCAGTCCAGCCCAGACAAACCCAGTCCACCCAAGTCCAGCCCAGCCTACCCCAGTCCACCCCAGCCTACACCAGTCCAGCCCAGACAAACCCAGTCCACCCAAATCCACCCAGCCTACCCCAGTCCACCCAGCCTACCCCAGACCAGCCCAGACAAACCCAGTCCACCCAAGTCCAGCCCAGCCTACCCCAGTCCAACCCAGTCTACCCCAGTCCAGCCCAGACAAACCCAGTCCACCCAAGTCCAGCCCAGCCTACCCCAGTCCACCGCAGCCTACACCAGTCCAGCCCAGACAAACCCAGTCCACCCAAATCCACCCAAGCCTTCCCCAGTCCAGCCCAGACAAACCCAGTCCACCCAAGTCCAGCCCAGCCTACCTCAGTCCACCCCAGTCCAGCCCAGACAAACCCAGTTCACCCAAGTCCAGCCCAGCCTACCCCAGTCCACCCCAGCCTACCCCAGTCCAGCCCAGACAAACCCAGTCCACCCAAGTCCAGCCCAGCCTACCCCAGTCTACCCCAGTCCAGCCCAGACAAACCCAGTCCACCCAAGTCCAGCCCAGCCTACCCCAGTCCAGCCCAGACAAACCCAGTCCACCCAAATCCACCCAAGCCTTCCCCAGTCCAGCCCAGACAAACCCAGTTCACCCAAGTCCAGCCCAGCCTACCCCAGTCCACCCAGCCTACCCCAGTCCAGCCCAGACAAACCCAGTCCACCCAAGTCCAGCCCAGCCTACCCCAGTCCACCCCAGTCCAGCCCAGACAAACCCAGTCCACCCAAGTCCAGCCCAGCCTACCCCAGTCCACCCCAGCCTACACCAGTCCAGCCCAGACAAACCCAGTCCACCCAAATCCACCCAAGCCTTCCCCAGTCCAGCCCAGACAAACCCAGTCCACCCAAGTCCAGCCCAGCCTACCTCAGTCCACCCCAGCCTACCCCAGTCCAGCCCAGACAAACCCAGTCCACCCAAATCCACCCCAGCCTACCCCAGTCCAGCCCCGACAAACCCAGTCCACCCAAGTCCAGCCCAGCCTACCCCAGTCCACCCCAGCCTACCCAAGTCAAGCCCAGCCTACCCCAGTCCACCCAGCCTACCCCAGTCCAGCCCAGACAAACCCAGTCCACCCAAGTCCAGCCCAGCCTACCCCAGTCCACCCCAGTCTACCCCAGTCCAGCCCAGACAAACCCAGTCCACCCAAGTCCAGCCCAGCCTACCCCAGTCCACCCCAGCCTACACCAGTCCAGCCCAGACAAACCCAGTCCACCCAAATCCACCCAAGCCTTCCCCAGTCCAGCCCAGACAAACCCAGTCCACCCAAGTCCAGCCCAGCCTACCTCAGTCCACCCCAGTCCAGCCCAGACAAACCCAGTTCACCCAAGTCCAGCCCAGCCTACCCCAGTCTACCCCAGTCCAGCCCAGACAAACCCAGTCCACCCAAGTCCAGCCTACCCCAGTCCAGCCCAGCCTACCCCAGTCCAGCCCAGACAAACCCAGTCCACCCAAATCCACCCCAGCCTACCCCAGTCCAGCCCAGACAAACCCAGTCCACCCAAGTCCAGCCCAGCCTACCCCAGTCCACCCCAGCCTACCCCAGTCCAGCCCAGACAAACCCAGTTCACCCAAGTCCAGCCCAGCCTACCCCAGTCCACCCTAGCCTACCCCAGTCCAGCCCAGACAAACCCAGTCCACCCAAATCCACCCCAGCCTACCCCAGTCCACCCGAGCCTACCTCAGTCCAGACAAACCCAGTCCACCCAAGTCCAGCCCAGCCTACCCCAGTCCACCCCAGCCTACCCAAGTCCACCCAGTCCACCCCAGCCTACCCCAGCCCAGCCCAGACAAACTCAGTCCACCCAAGTCCAGCCCAGCCTATCCCAGTCCAGCCCAGCCTACCCCAGTCCACCCAGCCTACCCCAGTCCAGCCCAGACAAACCCAGTCCACCCAAGTCCAGCCCAGCCTACCCCAGTCCACCCCAGTCCAGCCCAGACAAACCCAGTCCACCCAAGTCCAGCCCAGCCTACCCCAGTCCACCCCAGCCTACACCAGTCCAGCCCAGACAAACCCAGTCCACCCAAATCCACCCAAGCCTTCCCCAGTCCAGCCCAGACAAACCCAGTCCACCCAAGTCCAGCCCAGCCTACCTCAGTCCACCCCAGCCTACCCCAGTCCAGCCCCGACAAACCCAGTCCACCCAAGTCCAGCCCAGCCTACCCCAGTCCACCCCAGCCTACCCAAGTCAAGCCCAGCCTACCCCAGTCCACCCAGCCTACCCCAGTCCAGCCCAGACAAACCCAGTCCACCCAAGTCCAGCCCAGCCTACCCCAGTCCACCCCAGTCTACCCCAGTCCAGCCCAGACAAACCCAGTCCACCCAAGTCCAGCCCAGCCTACCCCAGTCCACCCCAGCCTACACCAGTCCAGCCCAGACAAACCCAGTCCACCCAAATCCACCCAAGCCTTCCCCAGTCCAGCCCAGACAAACCCAGTCCACCCAAGTCCAGCCCAGCCTACCTCAGTCCACCCCAGTCCAGCCCAGACAAACCCAGTTCACCCAAGTCCAGCCCAGCCTACCCCAGTCCACCCCAGCCTACCCCAGTCCAGCCCAGACAAACCCAGTCCACCCAAGTCCAGCCTACCCCAGTCCAGCCCAGCCTACCCCAGTCCAGCCCAGACAAACCCAGTCCACCCAAATCCACCCCAGCCTACCCCAGTCCAGCCCAGACAAACCCAGTCCACCCAAGTCCAGCCCAGCCTACCCCAGTCCACCCCAGCCTACCCCAGTCCAGCCCAGACAAACCCAGTTCACCCAAGTCCAGCCCAGCCTACCCCAGTCCACCCTAGCCTACCCCAGTCCAGCCCAGACAAACCCAGTCCACCCAAATCCACCCCAGCCTACCCCAGTCCACCCGAGCCTACCTCAGTCCAGACAAACCCAGTCCACCCAAGTCCAGCCCAGCCTACCCCAGTCCACCCCAGCCTACCCAAGTCCACCCAGTCCACCCCAGCCTACCCCAGCCCAGCCCAGACAAACTCAGTCCACCCAAGTCCAGCCCAGCCTATCCCAGTCCAGCCCAGCCTACCCCAGTCCACCCAGCCTACCCCAGTCCAGCCCAGACAAACCCAGTCCACCCAAGTCCAGCCCAGCCTACCCCAGTCCACCCCAGTCCAGCCCAGACAAACCCAGTCCACCCAAGTCCAGCCCAGCCTACCCCAGTCCACCCCAGCCTACACCAGTCCAGCCCAGACAAACCCAGTCCACCCAAATCCACCCAAGCCTTCCCCAGTCCAGCCCAGACAAACCCAGTCCACCCAAGTCCAGCCCAGCCTACCTCAGTCCACCCCAGCCTACCCCAGTCCAGCCCAGACAAACCCAGTCCACCCAAATCCACCCCAGCCTACCCCAGTCCAGCCCCGACAAACCCAGTCCACCCAAGTCCAGCCCAGCCTACCCCAGTCCACCCCAGCCTACCCAAGTCAAGCCCAGCCTACCCCAGTCCACCCAGCCTACCCCAGTCCAGCCCAGACAAACCCAGTCCACCCAAGTCCAGCCCAGCCTACCCCAGTCCACCCCAGTCTACCCCAGTCCAGCCCAGACAAACCCAGTCCACCCAAGTCCAGCCCAGCCTACCCCAGTCCACCCCAGCCTACACCAGTCCAGCCCAGACAAACCCAGTCCACCCAAATCCACCCAAGCCTTCCCCAGTCCAGCCCAGACAAACCCAGTCCACCCAAGTCCAGCCCAGCCTACCTCAGTCCACCCCAGTCCAGCCCAGACAAACCCAGTTCACCCAAGTCCAGCCCAGCCTACCCCAGTCCACCCCAGCCTACCCCAGTCCAGCCCAGACAAACCCAGTCCACCCAAGTCCAGCCTACCCCAGTCCAGCCCAGCCTACCCCAGTCCAGCCCAGACAAACCCAGTCCACCCAAATCCACCCCAGCCTACCCCAGTCCAGCCCAGACAAACCCAGTCCACCCAAGTCCAGCCCAGCCTACCCCAGTCCACCCCAGCCTACCCCAGTCCAGCCCAGACAAACCCAGTTCACCCAAGTCCAGCCCAGCCTACCCCAGTCCACCCTAGCCTACCCCAGTCCAGCCCAGACAAACCCAGTCCACCCAAATCCACCCCAGCCTACCCCAGTCCACCCGAGCCTACCTCAGTCCAGACAAACCCAGTCCACCCAAGTCCAGCCCAGCCTACCCCAGTCCACCCCAGCCTACCCAAGTCCACCCAGTCCACCCCAGCCTACCCCAGCCCAGCCCAGACAAACTCAGTCCACCCAAGTCCAGCCCAGCCTATCCCAGTCCAGCCCAGCCTATCCCAGTCCAGCCCAGCCAAACCCAGTCTATCCCAAGTCCAGCCCAGCCTACCCCAGTTCACCCCAGCCTACCCCAGTCCAGCCCAGCCTACCCCAATCCACCCCAGTCCAGCCTACCTCAGTCCACCCTAGCCTACCCCAGTCCAGCCCAGCCTACCCCAGTCCAGCCCGGCCTACCCCAGTCCATCCCAGCCTACCCCAGTCCAGCCCAGCGCCTGGTACCTCAGATCCAATGTGTTTAATAAGCCACCTGTGTAACATGTTTAACTGCATCTCCCTCCTCCCCCATGAGTTCAGCCCCAGACCTGGTATTAAACATACCTTTATCCACTGCACACGTGTGATCTTTTACTCAGTCTCTACCTCTCTTTAAATGCCCCTCTAATTCACAGTCTCTACCTCTCTTTAAATGCCCCTCTAATTCACAGTCTCTACCTCTCTTTAAATGCCCCTCTAATTCACAGTCTCTACCTCTTTAAATGCCCCTCTAATTCACAGTCTCTACCATTCTTTAAATGCCCCTCTAATTCACAGTCTCTACCTCTCTTTAAATGCCCCTCTAATTCACAGTCTCTACCTCTCTTTAAATGCCCCTCTAATTCACAGTCTCTACCTCTCTTTAAATGTCCCTCTAATTCACAGTCTCTACCTCTCTTTAAATGCCCCTCTAATTCACAGTCTCTACCTCTCTTTAAATGCCCCTCTAATTCACAGTCTCTACCTCTCTTTAAATGCCCCTCTAATTCACAGTCTCTACCTCTCTTTAAATGCCCCTCTAATTCACAGTCTCTACCTCTCTTTAAATGCCCCTCTAATTCACAGTCTCTACCTCTCTTTAAATGCCCCTCTAATTCACAGTCTCTACCTCTCTTTAAATGCCCCTCTAATTCACAGTCTCTACCTCTCTTTAAATGCCCCTCTAATTCACAGTCTCTACCTCTCTTTAAATGCCCCTCTAATTCACAGTCTCTACCTCTCTTTAAATGTCCCTCTCTCACAGTCTCTAACTCTCTTTAAATGACCCTCTATCTCAGTCTCTACCTCTCTTTAAATGCCCCTCCAACTCAGTCTCTACCTCTCTTTAAATGTCCTTCTAATTCACAGTCTCTACCTCTCCTTAAATGTCCCTCTAATTCACAGTCTCTACCTCTCTTTAAATTCCCCTCTAATTCACAGTCTCTACCTCTCTTTAAATGCCCCTCCAACTCAGTCTCTACCTCTCTTTAAATGCCCCTCTAGCTCAGTCTCTACCTCTCTTCAAATGCCCCTCCAACTCAGACTCTCTCTCTTTAAATGCCCCACTAACTCAGTCTCTACCTCTCTTCAAATGCCTCTCTACCTCACTCTTCATTGTCTAGACCTCTCACGCCGACTCTCCCTTTCTCTATTGTCCTCTACCATCATCTCTCCATCCCAGCCTCTCTCTCTACCTTCACACCCCTATTTCACTCTCTATACGCAGCCTATAAAATCAGGTTTGCCACATTATCAAAGCCTGTAACTTTCCCCGGCTCCCAGAGAGCAACCATGACCTCTGACAGAGATAAATAAATAAATAAAGAGAGAGAGAGAGAGAGGGGACAGGTCCAATTGAGGGAGAGAAAGAGGAAAAAGGGGACCTAAAACCCCTGAAGACTGAGGGGAGGGGGGAAAAATTAGGGCGTTGCACCAACCTGGTCTTGATTAGCTGACACAGTGCCAGCCAGAAGGGAGGAATGTAAAATGTTGCTGATCTCTGCTCATTTAGGGTGCACACACACACACACACACACACACACGCCATGGTTCTTGCTGCTATTTAGCCTGTTTATTTGAGCACTGGGGGCGTGTTTAGGGAAGCGGGCCCTCTCAGTGTGTCTCTCAGCATACCCACCTGAACCCATCTCACAACCATACCCATCTCAACCCATCTCATAACCATACCCATCTCAACCCATCTCATATTCATACCCACCTCAACCCATCTCATAGACCATACCCACCTCAACCCATCTCATAACCATACCCATCTCAACCCATCTCACAACCATACCCGCCTCAACCCATCTCATAACCATTCCCATCTCAACCCATCTCATAACCATACCCACCTCAACCCATCTCATAACCATACCCACCTCAACCCATCTCACAACCATACCCACCTCAACCCATCTCATAACCATACCCATCTCATAACCATACCTACCTCAACCCATCTCATAACCATACCCATCTCATAACCATACCCACCTCAACCCATCTCACAACCATACCCACCTCAACCCATCTCATAACCATACCCACCTCAACCCATCTCATAACCATACCCACCTCAACCCATCTAATATTCATACCCACCTCAACCCATCTCATATTCATACCCACCTCAACCCATCTCACAACCATACCCACCTCAACCCATCTAACAACCATACCCACCTCAACCCATCTCATAACCATACCCATCTCATAACCATACCTACCTCAACCCATCTCATAACCATACCCTTCTCATAACCATACCCACCTCAACCCATCTCATAACCATACCTACCTCAACCCATCTCATAACCATACCCACCTCAACCATCTCATATTCATACCCACCTCAACCCATCTCATTACCATACCCATCTCATAACCATACCCATCTCAACCCATCTCATAACCATACCTACCTCAACCCATCTCATAACCATACCCACCTCATAACCATACCCACCTCAACCCATCTCATAACCATACCCATCTCAACCCATCTCATAACCATACCCACCTCAACCCATCTCATAACCATACCCACCTCAACCCATCTCATAACCATACCCACCTCAACCCATCTCACAACCATACCCACCTCAACCCATCTCATAACCATACCCACCTCATAACCATACCCACCTCAACCCATCTCACAACCATACCCACCTCAACCCATCTCATATTCATACCCACCTCAACCCATCTCATAACCATACCAGTCTCAACCCATCTCATAACCATACCTACCTCAACCCATCTCATAACCATACCATCTCAACACATCTCATAACCATACCCACCTCAACCCATCTCATAACCATACCCATCTCAACCCATCTCATAACCATACCCACCTCAACCCATCTCATAACCATACCCATCTCATAACCATACCCACCTCAACCCATCTCACAACCATACCCACCTCAACCCATCTCATAACCATACCCACCTCAACCCATCTAATATTCATACCCACCTCAACCCATCTCATATTCATACCCACCTCAACCCATCTCACAACCATACCCACCTCAACCCATCTAACAACCATACCCACCTCAACCCATCTCATAACCATACCCATCTCATAACCATACCTACCTCAACCCATCTCATAACCATACCCTTCTCATAACCATACCCACCTCAACCCATCTCATAACCATACCTACCTCAACCCATCTCATAACCATACCCACCTCAACCCATCTAATATTCAAACCCACCTCAACCCATCTCATATTCATACCCACCTCAACCCATCTCATTACCATACCCATCTCATAACCATACCCATCTCAACCCATCTCATAACCATACCTACCTCAACCCATCTCATAACCATACCCACCTCATAACCATACCCACCTCAACCCATCTCATAACCATACCCATCTCAACCAATCTCATAACCATACCCACCTCAACCCATCTCATAACCATACCCACCTCAACCCATCTCATAACCATACCCACCTCAACCCATCTCACAACCATACCCACCTCAACCCATCTCATAACCATACCCACCTCATAACCATACCCACCTCAACCCATCTCACAACCATACCCACCTCAACCCATCTCATATTCATACCCACCTCAACCCATCTCATAACCATACCCATCTCATAACCATACCAGTCTCAACCCATCTCATAACCATACCTACCTCAACCCATCTCATAACCATACCATCTCAACCCATCTCATAACCATACCCACCTCAACCCATCTCATAACCATACCCATCTCAACCCATCTCATAACCATACCCACCTCAACCCATCTCATAACCATACCCATCTCATAACCATACCCACCTCAACCCATCTCATAACCATACCCACCTCAACCCATCTCATAACCATACCCACCTCAACCCATCTCACAACCATACCCATCTCATAACCATACCCGCCTCAACCCATCTCATAACCATACCCGCCTCAACCCATCTCATAACCATACCCACCTCAACCCATCTCATAACCATACCCACCTCAACCCATCTCATAACCATACCCATCTCATAACCATACCCACCTCAACCCATCTCACAACCATACCCACTTCAACCCACCTCATAACCATACCCACCTCAACCCATCTCACAACCATACCCATCTCATAACCATACCCACCTCAACCCATCTCATAACCATACCCACCTCAACCCATCTCATAACCATACCCACCTCAACCCATCTAATATTCATACCCACCTCAACCCATCTCATATTCATACCCACCTCAACCCATCTCACAACCATACCCACCTCAACCCATCTAACAACCATACCCACCTCAACCCATCTCATAACCATACCCATCTCATAACCATACCTACCTCAACCCATCTCATAACCATACCCTTCTCATAACCATACCCACCTCAACCCATCTCATAACCATACCTACCTCAACCCATCTCATAACCATACCCACCTCAACCCATCTAATATTCAAACCCACCTCAACCCATCTCATATTCATACCCACCTCAACCCATCTCATTACCATACCCATCTCATAACCATACCCATCTCAACCCATCTCATAACCATACCTACCTCAACCCATCTCATAACCATACCCACCTCATAACCATACCCACCTCAACCCATCTCATAACCATACCCATCTCAACCCATCTCATAACCATACCCACCTCAACCCATCTCATAACCATACCCACCTCAACCCATCTCATAACCATACCCACCTCAACCCATCTCACAACCATACCCACCTCAACCCATCTCATAACCATACCCACCTCATAACCATACCCACCTCAACCCATCTCACAACCATACCCACCTCAACCCATCTCATATTCATACCCACCTCAACCCATCTCATAACCATACCCATCTCATAACCATACCAGTCTCAACCCATCTCATAACCATACCTACCTCAACCCATCTCATAACCATACCATCTCAACCCATCTCATAACCATACCCACCTCAACCCATCTCATAACCATACCCATCTCAACCCATCTCATAACCATACCCACCTCAACCCATCTCATAACCATACCCATCTCATAACCATACCCACCTCAACCCATCTCATAACCATACCCACCTCAACCCATCTCATAACCATACCCACCTCAACCCATCTCACAACCATACCCATCTCATAACCATACCCGCCTCAACCCATCTCATAACCATACCCGCCTCAACCCATCTCATAACCATACCCACCTCAACCCATCTCATAACCATACCCACCTAAACCCATCTCATAACCATACCCATCTCATAACCATACCCACCTCAACCCATCTCACAACCATACCCACTTCAACCCACCTCATAACCATACCCACCTCAACCCATCTCACAACCATACCCATCTCATAACCATACCCACCTCAACCCATCTCATAACCATACCCACCTCAACCCATCTCATAACCATACCCACCTCAACCCATCTCATAACCATACCCATCTCATAGACCATACCCACCTCAACCCATCTCATAACCATACCCGCCTCAACCCATCTCATAACCATACCCACCTCAACCCATCTCATAACCATACCCATCTCATAACCATACCCACCACAACCCATCTCATAGACCATACCCGCCTCAACCCATCTCATATTCATATCCACCTCAACCCATCTCATAGACCATACCCACCTCAACCCATCTCATAACCATACCCACCAGAACCCATCTCATAGACCATACCCACCTCAACCCATCTAATATTCATACCCACCTCAACCCATCTCATAGACCATACCCACCTCAACCCATCTCATAACCATACCCACCTCAACCCATCTCATAGACCATACCCACCGCAACCCATCTCATAGACCATACCCACCTCAACCCATCTCATAACCATACCCACCTCAACCCATCTAATATTCATACCCACCTCAACCCATCTCATATTCATACCCACCTCAACCCATCTCATAACCATACCCACCTCAACCCATCTAATATTCATACCCACCTCAACCCATCTCATAACCATACCCACCTCAACCCATCTCATAGACCATACCCACCGCAACCCATCTCATAACCATACCCACCTCAACCCATCTCATAACCATACCCACCTCAACCCATCTAATATTCATACCCACCTCAACCCATCTCATATTCATACCCACCTCAACCCATCTCATAACCATACCCATCTCATAACCATACCCACCTCAACCCATCTCATAACCATACCCACCTCAACCCATCTCATAACCATACCCACCTCAACCCATCTCATAACCATACCCACCTCAACCCATCTCATAACCATACCCACCTCAACCCATCTCATAACCATACCCACCTCAACCCATCTCATAACCATACCCACCTAAACCCATCTAATATTCATACCCACCTCAACCCATCTCATAACCATACCCACCTCAACCCGTCTCATAGACCATACCCACCGCAACCCATCTCATAACCATACCCACCTCAACCCATCTAATATTCATACCCACCTCAACCCATCTCATATTCATACCCACCTCAACCCATCTCATAACCATACCCACCTCAACCCATCTCATAACCATACCCATCTCATAACCATACCCACCTCAACCCATCTCATAGACCATACCCACCTCAACCCATCTAATATTCATACCCACCTCATATTCATACCCACCTCAACCCATCTCTTAACCATACCCATCTCATAACCATACCCACCTCAACCCATCTCATAACCATACCCACCTCAACCCATCTAATATTCATACCCACCTCAACCCATCTCATATTCATACCCACCTCAACCCATCTCACAACCATACCCACCTCAACCCATCTAACAACCATACCCACCTCAACCCATCTCATAACCATACCCATCTCATAACCATACCTACCTCAACCCATCTCATAACCATACCCATCTCATAACCATACCCACCTCAACCCATCTCATAACCATACCTACCTCAACCCATCTCATAACCATACCCACCTCAACCCATCTAATATTCATACCCACCTCAACCCATCTCATATTCATACCCACCTGAACCCATCTCATTACCATACCCATCTCATAACCATACCCATCTCAACCCATCTCATAACCATACCCATCTCAACCCATCTCATAACCATACCCACCTCAACCCATCTCATAACCATACCCACCTCAACCCATCTCATAACCATACCCACCTCAACCCATCTCACAACCATACCCACCTCAACCCATCTCATAACCATACCCACCTCATAACCATACCCACCTCAACCCATCTCACAACCATACCCACCTCAACCCATCTCATATTCATACCCACCTCAACCCATCTCATAACCATACCCATCTCATAACCATACCAGTCTCAACCCATCTCATAACCATACCTACCTCAACCCATCTCATAACCATACCATCTCAACCCATCTCATAACCATACCCACCTCAACCCATCTCATAACCATACCCATCTCAACCCATCTCATAACCATACCCACCTCAACCCATCTCATAACCATACCCATCTCATAACCATACCCACCTCAACCCATCTCATAACCATACCCACCTCAACCCATCTCATAACCATACCCACCTCAACCCATCTCACAACCATACCCATCTCATAACCATACCCGCCTCAACCCATCTCATAACCATACCCGCCTCAACCCATCTCATAACCATACCCACCTCAACCCATCTCATAACCATACCCACCTCAACCCATCTCATAACCATACCCATCTCATAACCATACCCACCTCAACCCATCTCACAACCATACCCACTTCAACCCACCTCATAACCATACCCACCTCAACCCATCTCACAACCATACCCATCTCATAACCATACCCACCTCAACCCATCTCATAACCATACCCACCTCAACCCATCTCATAACCATACCCACCTCAACCCATCTCATAACCATACCCATCTCATAGACCATACCCACCTCAACCCATCTCATAACCATACCCGCCTCAACCCATCTCATAACCATACCCACCTCAACCCATCTCTTAACCATACCCATCTCATAACCATACCCACCTCAACCCATCTCATAACCATACCCACCTCAACCCATCTAATATTCATACCCACCTCAACCCATCTCATATTCATACCCACCTCAACCCATCTCACAACCATACCCACCTCAACCCATCTAACAACCATACCCACCTCAACCCATCTCATAACCATACCCATCTCATAACCATACCTACCTCAACCCATCTCATAACCATACCCATCTCATAACCATACCCACCTCAACCCATCTCATAACCATACCTACCTCAACCCATCTCATAACCATACCCACCTCAACCCATCTAATATTCATACCCACCTCAACCCATCTCATATTCATACCCACCTGAACCCATCTCATTACCATACCCATCTCATAACCATACCCATCTCAACCCATCTCATAACCATACCCATCTCAACCCATCTCATAACCATACCCACCTCAACCCATCTCATAACCATACCCACCTCAACCCATCTCATAACCATACCCACCTCAACCCATCTCACAACCATACCCACCTCAACCCATCTCATAACCATACCCACCTCATAACCATACCCACCTCAACCCATCTCACAACCATACCCACCTCAACCCATCTCATATTCATACCCACCTCAACCCATCTCATAACCATACCCATCTCATAACCATACCAGTCTCAACCCATCTCATAACCATACCTACCTCAACCCATCTCATAACCATACCATCTCAACCCATCTCATAACCATACCCACCTCAACCCATCTCATAACCATACCCATCTCAACCCATCTCATAACCATACCCACCTCAACCCATCTCATAACCATACCCATCTCATAACCATACCCACCTCAACCCATCTCATAACCATACCCACCTCAACCCATCTCATAACCATACCCACCTCAACCCATCTCACAACCATACCCATCTCATAACCATACCCGCCTCAACCCATCTCATAACCATACCCGCCTCAACCCATCTCATAACCATACCCACCTCAACCCATCTCATAACCATACCCACCTCAACCCATCTCATAACCATACCCATCTCATAACCATACCCACCTCAACCCATCTCACAACCATACCCACTTCAACCCACCTCATAACCATACCCACCTCAACCCATCTCACAACCATACCCATCTCATAACCATACCCACCTCAACCCATCTCATAACCATACCCACCTCAACCCATCTCATAACCATACCCACCTCAACCCATCTCATAACCATACCCATCTCATAGACCATACCCACCTCAACCCATCTCATAACCATACCCGCCTCAACCCATCTCATAACCATACCCACCTCAACCCATCTCATAACCATACCCATCTCATAACCATACCCACCCCAACCCATCTCATAGACCATACCCACCTCAACCCATCTCATATTCATACCCACCTCAACCCATCTCATAGACCATACCCACCTCAACCCATCTAATATTCATACCCACCTCAACCCATCTCATAACCATACCCACCAGAACCCATCTCATAGACCATACCCACCTCAACCCATCTAATATTCATACCCACCTCAACCCATCTCATAACCATACCCACCAGAACCCATCTCATAGACCATACCCACCTCAACCCATCTAATATTCATACCCACCTCAACCCATCTCATAGACCATACCCACCTCAACCCATCTCATAACCATACCCACCTCAACCCATCTCATAGACCATACCCACCGCAACCCATCTCATTACCATACCCACCTCAACCCATCTCATAACCATACCCACCTCAACCCATCTAATATTCATACCCACCTCAACCCATCTCATATTCATACCCACCTCAACCCATCTCATAACCATACCCACCTCAACCCATCTCATAACCATACCCACCTCAACCCATCTCATAACCATACCCACCTCAACCCATCTAATATTCATACCCACCTCAACCCACCTCAACCCATCTCATAGACCATACCCACCGCAACCCATCTCATAACCATACCCACCTCAACCCATCTCATAACCATACCCACCTCAACCCATCTAATATTCATACCCACCTCAACCCATCTCATATTCATACCCACCTCAACCCATCTCATAACCATACCCATCTCATAACCATACCCACCTCAACCCATCTCATAACCATACCCACCTCAACCCATCTCATAACCATACCCACCTCAACCCATCTCATAACCATACCCACCTCAACCCATCTCATAACCATACCCACCTCAACCCATCTCATAACCATACCCACCTCAACCCATCTAATATTCATACCCACCTCAACCCATCTCATATTCATACCCACCTCAACCCATCTCACAACCATACCCACCTCAACCCATCTAACAACCATACCCACCTCAACCCATCTCATAACCATACCCATCTCATAACCATACCTACCTCAACCCATCTCATAACCATACCCATCTCATAACCATACCCACCTCAACCCATCTCATAACCATACCTACCTCAACCCATCTCATAACCATACCCACCTCAACCCATCTAATATTCATACCCACCTCAACCCATCTCATTACCATACCCATCTCAACCCATCTCATAACCATACCTACCTCAACCCATCTCATAACCATACCCACCTCATAACCATACCCACCTCAACCCATCTCATAACCATACCCATCTCAACCCATCTCATAACCATACCCACCTCAACCCATCTCATAACCATACCCACCTCAACCCATCTCATAACCATACCCACCTCAACCCATCTCACAACCATACCCACCTCAACCCATCTCATAACCATACCCACCTCATATTCATACCCACCTCAACCCATCTCATAACCATACCCATCTCATAACCATACCAGTCTCAACCCATCTCATAACCATACCTACCTCAACCCATCTCATAACCATACCATCTCAACCCATCTCATAACCATACCCACCTCAACCCATCTCATAACCATACCCATCTCAACCCATCTCATAACCATACCCACCTCAACCCATCTCATAACCATACCCATCTCATAACCATACCCACCTCAACCCATCTCATAACCATACCCACCTCAACCCATCTCATAACCATACCCACCTCAACCCATCTCACAACCATACCCATCTCATAACCATACCCGCCTCAACCCATCTCATAACCATACCCGCCTCAACCCATCTCATAACCATACCCACCTCAACCCATCTCATAACCATACCCACCTCAACCCATCTCATAACCATACCCATCTCATAACCATACCCACCTCAACCCATCTCACAACCATACTCACTTCAACCCACCTCATAACCATACCCACCTCAACCCATCTCACAACCATACCCATCTCATAACCATACCCACCTCAACCCATCTCATAACCATACCCACCTCAACCCATCTCATAACCATACCCACCTCAACCCATCTCATAACCATACCCATCTCATAGACCATACCCACCTCAACCCATCTCATAACCATACCCGCCTCAACCCATCTCATAACCATACCCACCTCAACCCATCTCATAACCATACCCATCTCATAACCATACCCACCCCAACCCATCTCATAGACCATACCCACCTCAACCCATCTCATATTCATACCCACCTCAACCCATCTCATAGACCATACCCACCTTAACCCATCTAATATTCATACCCACCTCAACCCATCTCATAACCATACCCACCAGAACCCATCTCATAGACCATACCCACCTCAACCCATCTAATATTCATACCCACCTCAACCCATCTCATAGACCATACCCACCTCAACCCATCTCATAACCATACCCACCTCAACCCATCTCATAGACCATACCCACCGCAACCCATCTCATAACCATACCCACCTCAACCCATCTCATAACCATACCCACCTCAACCCATCTAATATTCATACCCACCTCAACCCATCTCATATTCATACCCACCTCAACCCATCTCATAACCATACCCACCTCAACCCATCTCATAACCATACCCACCTCAACCCATCTCATAACCATACCCACCTCAACCCATCTCATAACCATACCCACCTCAACCCATCTAATATTCATACCCACCTCAACCCATCTCATAACCATACCCACCTCAACCCATCTCATAGACCATACCCACCGCAACCCATCTCATAACCATACCCACCTCAACCCATCTCATAACCATACCCACCTCAACCCATCTAATATTCATACCCACCTCAACCCATCTCATATTCATACCCACCTCAACCCATCTCATAACCATACCCATCTCATAACCATACCCACCTCAACCCATCTCATAACCATACCCACCTCAACCCATCTCATAACCATACCCACCTCAACCCATCTCATAACCATACCCACCTCAACCCATCTCATAACCATACCCACCTCAACCCATCTCATAACCATACCCACCTCAACCCATCTAATATTCATACCCACCTCAACCCATCTCATAACCATACCCACCTCAACCCGTCTCATAGACCATACCCACCGCAACCCATCTCATAACCATACCCACCTCAACCCATCTCATAACCATACCCACCTCAACCCATCTAATATTCATACCCACCTCAACCCATCTCATATTCATACCCACCTCAACCCATCTCATAACCATACCCACCTCAACCCATCTCATAACCATACCCATCTCATAACCATACCCACCTCAACCCATCTCATAGACCATACCCACCTCAACCCATCTAATATTCATACCCACCTCATATTCATACCCACCTCAACCCATCTCTTAACCATACCCATCTCATAACCATACCCACCTCAACCCATCTCATAACCATACCCACCTCAACCCATCTCATAACCATACCCACCTCAACCCATCTCATAACCATACCCACCTCATATTCATACCCACCTCAACCCATCTCTTAACCATACCCATCTCATAACCATACCCACCTCAACCCATCTCATAACCATACCCACCTCAACCCATCTCATATTCATACCCACCTCAACCCATCTCTTAACCATACCCACCTCAACCCATCTCATAACCATACCCACCTCAACCCATCTCATAACCATACCCACCTCAACCCATCTCTTAACCATACCCACCTCAACCCATCTAATATTCATACCCACCTCAACCCATCTCATAACCATACCCACCTCAACCCATCTCATAGACCATACCCACCGCAACCCATCTCATAACCATACCCACCTCAACCCATCTCATAACCATACCCACCTCAACCCATCTAATATTCATACCCACCTCAACCCATCTCATATTCATACCCACCTCAACCCATCTCATAACCATACCCATCTCATAACCATACCCACCTCAACCCATCTCATAACCATACCCACCTCAACCCATCTCATAACCATACCCACCTCAACCCATCTCATAACCATACCCACCTCAACCCATCTCATAACCATACCCACCTCAACCCATCTCATAACCATACCCACCTCAACCCATCTAATATTCATACCCACCTCAACCCATCTCATAACCATACCCACCTCAACCCGTCTCATAGACCATACCCACCGCAACCCATCTCATAACCATACCCACCTCAACCCATCTCATAACCATACCCACCTCAACCCATCTAATATTCATACCCACCTCAACCCATCTCATATTCATACCCACCTCAACCCATCTCATAACCATACCCACCTCAACCCATCTCATAACCATACCCATCTCATAACCATACCCACCTCAACCCATCTCATAGACCATACCCACCTCAACCCATCTAATATTCATACCCACCTCATATTCATACCCACCTCAACCCATCTCTTAACCATACCCATCTCATAACCATACCCACCTCAACCCATCTCATAACCATACCCACCTCAACCCATCTCATAACCATACCCACCTCAACCCATCTCATAACCATACCCACCTCATATTCATACCCACCTCAACCCATCTCTTAACCATACCCATCTCATAACCATACCCACCTCAACCCATCTCATAACCATACCCACCTC
>NC_048569.1:91524326-91526826 GCF_013265735.2 Oncorhynchus mykiss | reverse complement strand
GAGAGAGAGCGGGGGAGAGAGCAGGGGGAGAGAAAGAGAGGGAGAGAAAGAGTGAGGGGGAGAGAGCGTGAGAGAGAGAGAGCAAGAGAGAGGTGAGGGGGGAAAGAGGGGGGGAAGAGAGAGGGGGGAGTGGGAGAGAGATGGGGAGGGGGAGAGAGAGGGGGAGAGAGAGCGCGAGAGGAGAAGGGGAGAAACAGAGAGAGTGAGGGGGAGGGGAGAGGGGGAGAGAAACAGAGAGAGGAGGGGGAGAGAACTGGAGCAATAGAGAAAGAGCGAGCAAGAGAGAGAGGGAGGGCAATAGAAAGAGAGAGAAAGAGGGGAGGGGGAGAGAGAGAGTAAGAGCGAGAGAAAGAGGGGGAGGGGAGAGAAAGCAAGAGAGAGAGAGGGGGGAGAGAAAGAGAGAGATGGGGAGGGGGAGAGAAAGAGAGAGCTAGAGAGGGGGGAGGGCGAGAGAGGGAGAGAAATAGCTAGGGAGAAAGAGAGCGTGAGAGAGCGGGGAGGGGGAGAGAAAGAGAGAGAGGGGGAGAGAGTGGGAGAAAGAGGGGGGAGGGGGAGAGAAAGCGAGAGAGAGAGAGAGAAAGCGAGAGCAAGAGAGAGAGAGGGGAGGGGGAGATAGCAAGAGAGAGGGGGGGAGTGGGAGAGAGGGGGGATAGAGAACTGGAGCGAGAGAGCTAGGGATGGAGACGCATGGCCAAGTCTGTCTTTCTGTTAGACATACAACTACAGACGCTGTTTGAGGCAGGATCCACTGCCTGCCTGTCCAACTGGCTGCTTCTGAAAGCACACGCTTTTTAACAAACCTGCTAAAAGAAAAGGATTGTGCACATTTAGCAAAAAAATCAAGTGTTCCTATAAAATCAGCAAGCATGTCAGTGGATGTATGCAGTACTTCAAAGATACCAGCAGGCGGTAGTTTAGATTCAGCCAAAAATCTCACAGGCCAGAGACTACAAATAACCACCAAAACACACACACACACACCAATCTCCTCATGATCACCATACAGATGTGTGCAGTTTCTCCCCATTAGAACGGAAGCAGAAAAACAAACTGTCCGCACTAGTCAAACACTCTCCATTCAACAAACACACAGACACACACACAAAGTATCTCTCTTATGCTGGTCAACAAACACACACACACACACACACACACACACACACACACACACACACACACACACACACACACACACACACGGTAGAGGTAGAGACACCAGCACTCCAACCACAAGCCTGCTATCACTACACATTTCACCATTCATCATCTCTCTCACAGCTAACATACTGCTGCAGCAACTAAAACACACACACCTCACACACACGTACGCCTCACAACCCCCCCACCACACACACACGTACGCCTCACAACCCCCCCCACACACCTCACAACCCCCCCGCCCCCACACAATTGACCCCCCCCACACACACATACGCCTCACACATCCCCCCCACACCCAATCGCCTCACACCCCGCCCCCCCCAACACACACACGTACGCCTCACACATCCCCCCCCCCACACACGCACGTACGCCTCACACACCCCCCCCCACACACACACGCACGTACGCCTCACACACCCCCCCCCACACACACACGTACGTACGCCTCAAAAAGAGAGGAGACATATACCTCCAAACACTATTTACACCAACACTTATACTAAAGTTACACTATAGTTATACTAGTTATACTAAAGTTACACGAGTTACACTAAAGTTATACGAGTTACACTATAGGTATACTAGTTATACTACAGTTACACTATAGTTATACTAGTTATACTACAGTTACACTACAGTTACACTACAGTTACACTACAGTTACACTACAGGTACACTACAGGTACACCACAGTTACACCACAGTTACACTACAGTTACACCGTTATACTACAGTTACACTACAGTTACACTACAGTTACACTATAGTTACACTACAGTTATACTACAGTTACACCACAGTTACACTACAGTTACACCGTTATACTACAGTTACACTACAGTTACACTAGTTACACTACAGTTACACTACAGTTACACCGTTATACTACAGTTACACTACAGTTACACTACAGTTATACAGTTACACTACAGGTATACCACAGTTACACCACAGTTACACTACAGTTACACCGTTATACTACAGTTACACTACAGTTACACTACAGTTACACCGTTATACTACAGTTACACTACAGTTACACTACAGTTACACTACAGTTACACTAGTTACACTACAGTTATACTAGTTACACTACAGTTATACTACAGTTACACCGTTATACTACAGTTACACTACAGTTACACTACAGTTATACTAGTTACACTACAGTTATACTAGTTACACTACAGTTACAGTTATACTACAGTTACACTACAGTTACACTAGTTACACTACAGTTTGGTGTTGAGGTAAAGGTAAAGGTATTGTATATTGTTAGGTATGAATGTATGGGTTGGGTACAGGGGATAGGACAGAGATGGGGTTTGGTGTTGAG
>NC_048569.1:91486826-91519326 GCF_013265735.2 Oncorhynchus mykiss | reverse complement strand
AGAGGTAGAGGACAGAGAGAGAGGGGGAGAGAGAGAGGGATGGGAAGAGGGAGAGGACAGAGAGGGATGGTAAGAGGTAGAGGACAGAGAGAGGTAGAGAGAGAGAGAGAGGGATGGCAAGAGGTAGAGGACAGAAAGAGAGAGGGATGGCAAGAGGTAGAGGACAGAAAGAGAGAGGGATGGCAAGAGGTATAGGACAGAAAGAGAGAGGGATGGGAAGAGGGAGAGGACAGAAAGAGAAAGGGATGGGAAGAGGTAGAGGACAGAGAGAGATGGGGAGAGAGAGAGAGGGATGGGAAGAGGGAGAGGACAGAGGGGGATGGTAAGAGGGAGAGAGAGAGAGGGATGGTAAGAGGTCGAGGACAGAGAGGATTTTTGCCTGTGCTTAGCTCCATTCAGTTTATGTTTTATTGTGAAAAACTCTTCTTTGGGAAGAGGTAGAGGACAGAGAGAGAGAGGGGCGGCGGTATTTTGACGTCCGAATGAAAAGCAGTTTATGTTTTATTGCGAAAAACTCTTCTTTGGGATAGGGGGCGGAAATTTTGACGTCCGAATGAAAAGCGTGCCCAAAGTAAACTGCCTGCTATTCAGGCCCAGAAGCTAGGATATGCATATAATGGGTAGATGTGGATAGAAAACACTCTAACGTTTCTAAAACTGTTAAAATAATGACTGTGAGTATAACATAACTGAAATGGCAGGTGAAACCCCGAGGACAAACCATCCCAAAAAAAACATCCCAAAAACTCTTTATAAAACGTTTCAGGCTGGTTTATGGGAAATTGTAGTTTTTCTAGGTGGCTCCCATTTTGTCTGTAGTGTTTCCAAGCGCGTGAATTAGAGCGCGTTCTTTGGTATTTTTCTCGGTGAAGACAATAACGTCTTAAATTTGATCATTTATTTGCGTATTTGGGTTTGAATATAAACGTTAATTGACTTGTTTGGAAAAGTTTATTGGTAACGCTCAAGGTTCTAAACGACATCATAACCGCCATCGATAAGAGACATTACTGTGCAGCCGTATTCATCGACCTGGCCATGGCTTTCGACTCTGTCAATCACAACATTCTTATTGGCAGACTCGACAGCCTTGGTTTCTCAAATGATTGCCTCGGCTGGTTTACCAACTACTTCTCAGATAGAGTTCAGTGTGTCAAATCGTATGGCCTCTTGTCTGGACCTCTGGCAGTCTCTATGGGGGTGCCACAGGGTTCAATTCTCGGGCCGACTCTCTTTTCTTTACATTTCAATGATGTTGCTCTTGCTGCTGGTGATTCTCTGATCCACCTCTAAGCAGACGACACAATTCTGTATATTTTTGGCCCCTCTTTGGACACTGTGTTAACTAACCTCCAGAGGAGCTTCAAAGCCATACAACTCTCCTTCCGTGGCCTCCAACTGCTCTTAAACGCAAGTAAAACTAAATGCATGCTATTCAATCGATCACTGCCCGCACCTGCTCACCCGTGCAGCATCACTACTCTGGACGGCTCGGACTTAGAATAAGTGGACAACTACAAATACCTGGGTGTCTGGTTAGACTGTAAACTCTCCTTCCAGACTCACATGAAGCATCTCCAATCCAAAATTAAATCTAGAATCGGCTTCCTCTATATCGCAACAAAGCATCCTTCACTCATGCCAACATACCCTCGTAAAACTGACCATCCTACCGATCCTCGGCTTTGGTGATGCCATCTATAAAATAGCTTCCAACACTCTACTCAACAAACTGGATGCAGTCTATCACAGTGCCATCTGTTTTGTCACCAAAGCCCCATATACTACCCACCACTGTGACCTGTACGCTCTCGTTGGTTGGCCCTTGCTTCATACTTGTCACCAAACCCACTGGCTACAGGTTATCTACAAGTCTCTGCTAGGGAAAGCCCCGCCTTATCTCAGCACACTGGTCACCATAGCAGCACCCACTCGTAGCACGCGCTCCAGTAGGTATATCTCACTGGTCACGCCCAAAGCCAATTCCTCCTTTGGTCGTCTTTCCTTCCAGTTCTCTGATGCCCATGACTGGAACGAATTGCAAAAATCTCTGAAGCTGGAGACTCACATCTCCCTCACTAGCTTTAAGCACCAGCTGTCAGAGCAGCTTACAGATCACTGCACCTGTACATAGCCCATCTGTAAACAGCCCATCTATCTACCTACCGCATCCCCATACTGGTATTTATTTATTTATTTATTTATTTTGCTCCTTTGCACCCCAGTATCTCTACCTGCACATTCATCTTCTGCCGATCTACCATTCCAGTGTTTAATTGCTATATTGTAATTACTTTGCCACCATGGCCTATTTATTTCCTTAACTTACCTCATTTGCACTCACTGTATATAGACTTTTTGTTTTCTTTTGTTCTACTGTATTATTGACTGTATGTTTTGTTTATTCCATGTGTAACTCTGTGTTGTTGTATGTGTCGAATTGCTATGCTTTATCTTGGCCAGGTCACAGTTGTAAATGAGAACTTGTTCTCAACTAGCCTACCTGGTTAAATAAAACAATTTGGTTAAATACATTTTTTTTTCAATGTTTGGGATTCTTTTTGTATGCATTTTGAAGGAGGGAAACGAATGGATTATTGACTGAAGCTAAACTGAGTTTTTATGGAAATAAAGAAGGAGTTTATCAAACAAAAGGACCATTTGTAATGTAACTGGGACCTTTTGGAGTGCCAACAGAAGAAGATCATTAAAGGTAAGGCATATATTATATCGCTATTTCTGACTTTCGTATCGCAACTCCCTGGTTGAAAATGATTTGTTATGCATGTGTTCTGGGCGCTGTCCTCATATAATCGCATGGTTTACTTTTGCCGTAAAGCCAATTTGAAATCTGACACGGCGGCTGGAGTTAAGCTTTATTTTGATGTATTGCACTTGTGATTTCATGAAAGTTTAATATTTATAGTAATTTAATTTGAATTTGGCGCTCTGCAATTTCACCAGATGTTGGCCAGGTGGGACGGTAGCGTCCCACTGATCAGCAAGAAGTTAACAATACCCATAACATGATGCAGCCACCACCATGCTTGAAAATATGAAGAGTGGTACTCAGTGATGTATTGTATTTTCCCCAAACATAACACTTTGTATTGAGGACAAGAAGTACATTTTTTACAGTATTACTTTAAAGCCTTGTGGCAAACAGGATGCATGTTTTGTAATATTGTATTATGTACAGGCTTCCTTCTTTTCACTCTAATTTAGGTTAGTATTGTGGAGTATCTACAATGTTGTTGATCCATCCTCAGTTCTCTCCTATCACAGCCATTCAACTCTGTAACTGTTTTAAAGTCACCATTGGCCTCATGGTGAAATTTCTGTAGTGACTGGGTGTACTGATACACCATCCATCTACCAATAGGTGTCCTTCTTTGCGAGGCATTGGAAAGCCTCCCTGGTCTTTGTGGTTGAATCTGCTCAACAGAGGGACCTTACAGATCATTTTATGTGTGAGGTTCAGAGATGAGGTAGTCATTCAAAAACTATTATTGCACATAGAGTCCATGCAACTTATTATGTGACTAGTTAAGCAAATGTTTACTCGTTAACTTTTTTTAGGCTTGCCATAACAAAGGGTTTGAATACTTATTGACTCAAGACATTTCATTTTTGATTAATTAATACATTTTTCAAAAAACATGTCCATTTTGACATTATGGGGTATTGTATGACAAAAAATATATACATTTAATTCATTTTAAATTGTATGAATACTATCTGAAAGCACTGTAGGAATAGTGTGTGTGTGTATATCACCAACCTGTCTCTTCTTCTCCATTCGCCGTGGCGAAAGACTCTTGGTGCTGGTGGGAGACCCTGAACAGATCGGCCTACCC
This sequence comes from Oncorhynchus mykiss, assembly GCF_013265735.2. Taxonomy (NCBI): domain Eukaryota; kingdom Metazoa; phylum Chordata; class Actinopteri; order Salmoniformes; family Salmonidae; genus Oncorhynchus; species Oncorhynchus mykiss. Next base: position 91,515,469 of record NC_048569.1, on the reverse strand, counting down.
TCCTCCTCTTCCTGAGAGAGAGAGAGAGAAAGAGGGAGAGAGAGAAGAGAGAGAGAAAGAAAGAGAGAGAGAGAGGCAGAGAGAGAGAGAGAAAGAAAGAGAGAAGGAGAAGAGAGAGCGATAGAGAGAAAGACAGAGAGAGAGAGAGAGAAAATATTTGAGTGAGCGTGTCACATTGTATGTAAAAGATCCTATAACAGCCAGTAATACATGTGTATTTTGAGTGTGGTCAGGTCAAATCTGTTTAAAACAGAAAAATACAGCCTGGAGAGAACCTGTTCGTCATCCAGCGCCCCTCTCCTCAGCCTCTCTCTGACACTCAGTTCAAACGAAAGACATCAGGCTTATGGAGACATTAATCTTATAACATGAGCTTTGAAGGAATCAGCGGCTCATTGATAAAATATGGGTTAGGGCTGTGGCTGGATGACATGACAGGCTATAGCCAGAGGGACGCTGGCTCCTGAACTAAACTCATCTCTGAGTGAGCACAAACTCCATAACCAACAGTGTGTGTGTGTGTACGCGCGAGTGTGTGAGCGTGCATGTCCACATTTGTGACATGCACGCATCTTGAACTGCACTGTTGGGTAAGGGCTTGCAAGTCCGCATTTCACGGTAAAGCCTACACTTGTTGTATTCGACGCATGTGACAAATAAAGTTTGATTTGAATTTTTGAAATTGTGTATGTAAGCCCTGGAGAGGTTTGAATTCACATAGCTCACCCTTTGTTTAAGCCTGCGAATTCCCCTCTTGGCATGACTCTTGGCCTGTAGGAGAAACACAGGCATTAGAAATAAACACAGGCTCCATTAATATTCGACACTGTTCTGGTGTAACATCCACTGGGCAAAAGACAAAGACTGAAGCTGGACACGAAAGTCTTCTCAGCTGGACAAGAAAGTCTTCTCAACTGGACACGAAAGTCTTCTCAGCTGGACACGAAAGTCTTCTCAGCTGGACACGAAAGTCTTCTCAGCTGGACACGAAAGTCTTCTCAGCTGGACACGAAAGTCTTCTCAGCTGGACACGAAAGTCTTCTCAGCTGCACACGAAAGTCTTCTCAGCTGGACACAAAAGTCTTCCCAACTGGACATGAAAGCCAACCAATCATGAATGTCTTCCCAGCTGGACACGAAAGCCAACCAATCATGAAAGCCTACCCAACTGGACATGAAAGCCTACCGATCATGAATGTCTTCCCAACTGAACATGAAAGCCTACCGATCATGAAAGCCTACCCATCATGAAAGCCTACCCATCATGAAAGCCTACCCAGCTGGACATCAAAGCCTTCTAGGCTGGACATGAAAGCCTACCAGGCTGGACATCAAAGCCTTCTAGGTTGGACATCAAAGCCTTCTAGGCTGGACATGAAAGTCAACTATACACCACTGCACAAAGGAAAGGGCATCACAAACACAAACACACACAATCTACCAGCTACCACCATCCCAGTACCTTTCAGATATTCAAAGTGAGAACCTGTATGACTTAATAGACATCTTAGGGTTAGGACCCGAAATGGGACCAATACATGTCTGTCCAATTATGGGCTCCCGAGTGGCACAGTTGTCTAAGGCACTGCATCTCAGTGCTACAGGCGTCACTACAGATCCTGGTTTGATCCCGGGTTGTATCACAAACGGCCGTGATGGGGAGTCCAATAGGGCGGCGCACAATTGGCACAGTGTCGTCCAGGTTAGGGGAAGGTTTGGACAAATAAGAATTTGTTCTTTACTGACTTGCCTAGTTAAATTTTTAAAAATTATATAAAAATATGAAAGTATTTGAGGTGTGCTTGATTTGCACTTTTGGGACTATTTCAGTGGTTCCAAACTAAATCAAGAGCAGCTCCAGTATTTGAACATATCAGAGGAGGTCTGACAGGGACTGTATGATAGATCCAGCCTTCTATAGGCCGTCTCCACAGCTGGACTTGCCTTGGTCACCGCAGTGTTGATCAGCGCTCCGCCTCTCTGCAACACACAACCAACACATAATTGTCATTTACCGGCACACACACACACACACACACACACACACACACACACACACACACACACACAGAGAGAGAGAGAGAGAGAAACACACAGAGACAAACACAGGAAAGCACAAACACACACATATACAGTACCAATCAAATGTTTAGACACACCTACTCATTCCAGGGTTTTTCTTAATTTTTACAATTTTCTACATTGTAGAATAATAGTGAAGACATCACAACTATGAAATAACACATATGGAATCATGTAGTAACCAAAAAAGTCTTAAACAAATGAAAATATATTTGAGATTCTTCAAAGTAGCCACCCTTTGCATTGACAGCTTTGCACACTCTTGGCATTCTCTCAATCAGCTTCACCTAGAATGCTTTTCCAACAATCTTGAAGGAGTTCTCACATATGCTGAGCACACGTTGGCTGCTTTTCCTTCACTCTGTGGTCCAACTCATCCCAAACCATCTCAATTGGGTTGAGGTCGGGTGATTGTGGAGGCCAGGTCATCTGATGCAGCACTCCAACACTTCTTCTTGGTCAAATAGCACTTACACAGCCTGGAGGTGTGTTGGGTCATTATCCTGTTGAAAGCAAATTATAGTCCCACTAAGCTCAAACCAGATGGGATGGTGTATCGCTGCAGGATGCTGTGGTAGCGATGCTGGTTAAGTGTGCCTTGAATTCTAAATAAATCACTGACGGTGTCACCAGCAAAGCACCCCTACACTATAACACCTCCTCCTCCATGCTTCACGGTGAGAACCCCACATGCAGAGACAATCCGTTCACCTACTCTGCGTCTCACAAAAATATCACATTTGGACTCATCAGAACAAAGGACAGATTTCCACCACTCTAATGCCCGTTGCTTGTGTTTCTTGACCCAAGCAAGTCTCTTCTTATTATTGGTGTCCTTTAGTAGTGGTTTCTTTGCAGCATTTTGACCATGAAGGCCTGATTCACGCAGTCTCCTCTGAACAGTTGTTATTGAGATGTGTCTGTTACTTGAACTCTGTGAAGCATTTATTTGGGCTGCAATTTCTGAGGCTGGTAACTCTAATGAACTTATCCTCTGTAGCAGATGTAACTCTGGGTCTTCCTTTCCTGTGGCGGTCCTCATGACAGCCAGTGTCATCATAGTGCTTGATGGTTTTTGCGACTGCACTTGAAGAAACTTTCAAATTCCTGACATTTTCCGTATTGACTGACCTTCATATCTTAAAGTAATGATGGACTGTTGTTTCTCTTTGCTTATTAAAGCTGTTCTTGCTATAATATGGACTTGGTCTTTTACCAAATAGGGCTATCTCCTGTAAGAAGGAAAGAAATTCCACAAATTAACTTTAAACAAGGCACAGATGTGAATTGAAATGCATTCCAGGTGACTACCTCATGAAGCTGGTTGAGAGAATGCCAAGAGTGTGCAAACCTGTCATCAAGGCAAAGGGTGGCTACTTTGAAGAATCTCAAAAATATTTTGATTTGTTTAAGACTTTTTTGGTTACTACATGATTCCATGTGTGTTATTTAATAGGTGATGTCTTCACTATTATTCTACAATGTAGAAAATGGTGAAAATAAAGAAAAATCCCTGGAATGAGTAGGTGTGTCCAAACATTTGACTGGTTTTGTACATCTACCAATACTAGAACAGTCCTAGTAGAACAATGACATCTACCAGCATCCCAGTACTATACCTTTCAGAATCTACCAGCATCCCAGTACTCTACCTTTCAGAATCTACCAGCATCCCAGTACTCTACCTTTCAGAATCTACCAGCATCCCAGTACTCTACCTTTCAGATATTCAGAATCTACCAGCTACCAGCATCCCAGTACTCTACCTTTCAGAATCTACCAGCATCCCAGTACTCTACCTTTCAGATATTCAGAATCTACCAGCTACCAGCATCCCAGTACTCTACCTTTCAGAATCTACCTGCATCCCAGTACTCTACCTTTCAGATATTCAGAATCTACCAGCTACCAGCATCCCAGTACTATACCTTTCAGAATCTACCAGCATCCCAGTACTCTACCTTTCAGAATCTACCAGCATCCCAGTACTCTACCTTTCAGAATCTACCAGCATCCCAGTACTCTATCTTTCAGAATCTACCAGCATCCCAGTACTCTACCTTTCAGATATTCAGAATCTACCAGCTACCAGCCTCCCAGTACTCTACCTTTCAGAATCTACCAGCATCCCAGTACTCTACCTTTCAGATATTCAGAATCTACCAGCAACCAGCATCCCAGTACTCTACCTTTCAGATATGCAGAATCTACCAGCATCCCAGTACTCTACCTTTCAGATATGTAGAATCTACCAGCATCCCAGTACTCTACCTTTCAGATATTCAGAATCTACCAGCAACCAGCATCCCAGTACTCTACCTTTCAGATATGCAGAATCTACCAGCATCCCAGTACTCTACCTTTCAGATATGTAGAATCTACCAGCATCCCAGTACTCTACCTTTCAGATATTCAGAATCTACCAGCTACCAGCATCCCAGTACTCTACCTTTCAGAATCTACCAGCATCCCAGTACTCTACCTTTCAGATATGCAGAATCTACCAGCATCCCAGTACTCTACCTTTCAGATATGTAGAATCTACCAGCATCCCAGTACTCTACTTTTCAGATATCCAGAGTGAAAACCTGTATGACCTTATACACGTTTTAGGGGGGACCAGACATGAGACAAATACATGTTATATGTGTCCCATATGAAAGTATTTGAGGTGCTTGATTTGCACTTTTGGGACTATTCCATTGGTTCCAAACTAAATCAAGAGCAGCTCCAGTATTTGAACATATCAGAGGAGGTCTGACAGGGACTGTATGGTAGATCCAGCCTTCTATAGGCCGTCTCCACAGCTGGACTTGCCTTGGTCACCGCAGTGTTGATCAGCGCTCCGCCTCTCTGCAACACAACCAACACATAATTGTAATTTACCGGCGCGCACGCGTACACACACACGCACATACACACACACACACACACTCGCACGCACAAACACACTCGCACGCACAAACACACTCGCACGCACAAACACACTCGCACGCACAAACACACTCGCACGCACAAACACACGCACACACACACAAGCACGCACTAACACACGCGCAAACACACGCACGCACAAACACACGCACAAACACACGCACACACACACACACACACACACAAACACAAGCACACAAAAACACACACAGGATTTCCATCCACCACACTACCCAACAGACATCTGAATGTCCATACAGACATATGTGTGTGTGTACGGACAGTGTGTGTGTACGGACAGTGTGTTTTCTCTATGTATCAAATCACACAGAAAACACATTCTTAGCATCTTCAGTTTGCTTTGTTTACTGAACAGAGAGATAGACTAAACTAAAATACAGTCAATTCATTTTAATTGCATATCATCTTTGTATACCTTGACGGTGTGCACCCACTGTTGATAAGACTTGGAATTACCTGAAAGACATCAAAGGCACACATAATGAAAGACACGGAGATGTGAAAGTGATGAGACACGCTGATAACTTTAATTTTATGGGACTGGTGTAGTGTAGTGGTGTAGTAGTGTAGTGGTGTAGTGTAGTGGTGTAGTAGTGGTGTAGTGTAGTGGTGTAGTGTAGTGTAGTGGTGTAGTGTAGTGGTGTAGTAGTGGTGTAGTGTAGTGAAGTGGTGTATTGTAGTGGTGTAGTAGTGTAGTGGTGTAGTGTAGTGGTCTAGTGGTGTAGCAGTGTAGTGGTGTAGTGTAGTGGTGTAGTGTAGTGGTGTAGCATAGTGGTGGAGTATAGTGGTGTAGTGGTGTATTGTAGTGGTGTAGTGTAGTGGTGTAGTGTAGTGGTGTAGTGTAGTGGTGTAGTGTAATGGTGTAGTAGTGTAGTGGTGTAGTGTAGTGGTGTGGTGTAGTAGTGTAGTGGTGTAGTGTAGTGGTGTAGTGTAGTGGTGTATTGTAGTGGTGTAGTAGTGTAGTGGTGTAGTGTAATGGTGTAGTGTAGTGGTGTAGCATAGTGGTGGAGTATAGTGGTGTAGTGGTGTAGTGTAGTGGTGTAGTGTAGTGGTGTAGTGTAGTGTAGTGGTGTAGTGTAGTGGTGTAGTAGTGGTGTAGTGTAGTGTAGTGGTGTAGTGTAGTGGTGTAGTAGTGTAGTGGTGTAGTAGTGTAGTGGTGTAGTGGTGTAGTGTAGTGGTGTAGTAGTGTAGTGGTGTAGTGTAATGGTGTAGTGTAGTGGTGTAGCATAGTGGTAGAGTATAGTGGTGTAGTGGTGTAGTGTAGTGGTGTAGTGTAGTGGTGTGGTAGTGGTGTAGTGTAGTGTAGTAGTGTAGTGGTGTAGTAGTGGTGTAGTGTAGTGTAGTGGTGTAGTGTAGTGGTGTAGTAGTGTAGTGGTGTAGTAGTGTAGTGGTGTAGTGTAGTGTAGTGTAGTGGTGTAGTGGTGTAGTAGTGTAGTGTAGTGGTGTAGTAGTGTAGTGGTGTAGTGTAGTGGTGTAGTGTAGTAGTGTAGTGTAATGGTGTAGTGTAGTGGTGTAGCATAGTGGTAGAGTATAGTGGTGTAGTGTAGTGGTGTAGTGTAGTGGTGTAGTAGTGGTGTAGTGTAGTGTAGTGGTGTAGTGTAGTGGTGTAGTAGTGTAGTGGTGAAGTAGTGTAGTGGTGTAGTAGTGTAGTGGTGTAGTGTAGTGGTGTAGTAGTGTAGTAGTGTAGTGGTGTAGTGGTGTAGTGTAGTGTAGTGTAGTGGTGTAGTGGTGTAGTGTAGTGGTGTAGTGTAGTAGTAGTGTAGTGTAGTGGTGTAGTGTAGTGGTGTAGTGTAGTGTAGTGGTGTAGTAGTAGTGTAGTGTAGTGGTGTAGTGTAGTGGTGTAGTGGTGTAGTGTAGTGTAGTGGTGTAGTAGTAGTGTAGTGTAGTGGTGTAGTGTAGTAGTAGTAGTGTAGTGTAGTGTAGTGGTGTAGTGTAGTGTAGTGGTGTAGTGTAGTGGTGTAGTGTGGTGTAGGGGTGTAGTGTACTGGTGTGGGGTAGTAGTGTAGTGGTGTGGTGTAGTAGTGTAGTGTAGTGGTGTAGTGTAGTGGTGTAGTGTAGTGGTGTAGTGGTGTAGTGTAGTGTAGTGGTGTAGTGTAGTGGTGTAGTAGTGTAGTGTAGTGGTGTAGTAGTGTAGTGGTGTAGTGTAGTGGTGTAGTAGTAGTGTGGTGTAGTGTAGTGGTGTAGTGTAGTGGTGTAGTAGTAGTGTAGTGTAGTGGTGTAGTGGTGTAGTGTAGTGTAGTGGTGTAGTGTAGTGGTGTAGTTGTGTAGTGTAGTAGTAGTAGTGTAGTGTAGTGGTGTAGTGTAGTGGTGTAGTGTAGTGGTGTAGTGTAGTGTAGTGTAGTGGTTTAGTAGTAGTGTAGTGGTGTAGTGGTGTAGTGTAGTGTAGTGGTGTAGTGTAGTGTAGTGGTGTAGTGTAGTGGTGTAGTGGTGTAGTGTAGTGTAGTGGTGTAGTAGTGTAGTGGTGTAGTAGTGTAGTGGTGTAGTGGTGTAGTGTAGTGGTGTAGTAGTGTAGTGGTGTAGTGGTGTAATAGTGTAGTAGTGTAGTAGTGTAGTGGTGTAGTGGTGTAGTAGTAGTGTAGTGGTGTAGTGGTGTAGTGTAGTGGTGTAGTGTAGTGGTGTAGTGGTGTGGTGTAGTGTAGTGCAGTGGTGTAGTGTAGTGTAGTGGTGTAGTGTAGTGGTGTAGTGGTGTAGTGGTGTAGTAGTGTAGTAGTGTAGTGGTGTAGTGGTGTAGTAGTAGTGTAGTGGTGTAGTGTAGTGGTGTAGTGTAGTGGTGTAGTGTAGTGTAGTGGTGTAGTGTAGTGTAGTGGTGTAGTGGTGTAGTGTAGTGGTGTAGTGTAGTGGTGTAGTGTAGTGTAGTGGTGTAGTGTAGTGTAGTATAGTGGTGTAGTAGTGTAGTGGTGTAGTGGTGTAGTAGTGTAGTAGTGTAGTGGTGTAGTGGTGTAGTAGTAGTGTAGTGGTGTAGTGGTGTAGTGTAGTGGTGTAGTGTAGTGGTGTAGTGTAGTGTAGTGGTGTAGTGTAGTGTAGTGGTGTAGTGTAGTAGTGTAGTGGTGTAGTGGTGTAGTGGTGTAGTGGTGTAGTAGTGTAGTAGTGTAGTGGTGTAGTGGTGTAGTAGTAGTGTAGTGGTGTAGTGGTGTAGTGTAGTGGTGTAGTGTAGTGTAGTGGTGTAGTGTAGTGTAGTGGTGTAGTGTAGTAGTGTAGTGGTGTAGTGTAGTGTAGTGGTGTAGTGGTGTAGTGTAGTGGTGTAGTGTAGTGTAGTGGTGTAGTGGTGTAGTGTAGTGGTGTAGTGTAGTGGTGTAGTGTAGTGTAGTGGTGTAGTGTAGTGTAGTGGTGTAGTGTAGTATAGTGGTGTAGTAGTGTAGTGGTGTAGTGGTGTAGTGTAGTGGTGTAGTAGTGTAGTGGTGTAGTGGTGTAGTGGTGTAGTAGTAGTGTAGTGGTGTAGTGGTGTAGTGTAGTGGTGTAGTGTAGTGGTGTAGTGGTGTAGTGTAGTGTAGTGTAGTGGTGTAGTGTAGTGGTGTAGTGTAGTGGTGTAGTGTAGTGTAGTGTAGTAATGTAGTAGTGTAGTGGTGTAGTGTAGTAGTGCAGTGTAGTGGTGTAGTGTAGTGGTGTAGTGTAGTGGTGTAGTGTAGTGGTGTAGTAGTGTAGTGGTGTAGTGGTGTAGTAGTGTAGTGGTGTAGTGTAGTGGTGTAGTAGTGTAGTGTAGTGTAGTAGTGTAGTGTAGTAGTGTAGTAGTGTAGTGGTGTAGTGTAGTGGTGTAGTGTAGTGTAGTGGTGTAGTGTAGTGTAGTGTAGTGGTGTAGTGTAGTGGTGTAGTAGTGTAGTAGTGTAGTGGTGTAGTGTAGTGGTGTAGTGGTGTAGTAGTGTAGTGTAGTGGTGCAGTAGTGTGGTAGTGGTGTAGTGTAGTGGTGTAGTAGTAGTGTAGTGTAGTAGTGTAGTATACTGGTGTGGTGTAGCAGTGTAGTGTAGTGGTGTAGTAGTAGTGTAGTGTAGTGGTGCAGTAGTAGTGTAGTGTAGTGGTGCAGTAGTGTAGTTGTGGTGGTGCAGTAGTAGTGTAGTGTAGTGGTGCAGTAGTGTAGTGTAGTGGTGCAGTAGTGGTGTAGTGGTGCAGTGTAGTGGTGCAGTGTAGTGGTGTAGTGTAATGGTGTAGTGTAGTGGTGCAGTAGTGTAGTAGTGGGGTAGTGTAGTGGTGTAGTAGTGTAGTGTAGTGGTGTAGTGGTGTAGTTGTGGTGTAGTGTAATGGTGTAGTGGTGTAGTAGTTGTGTAGTGGTGTAGTGTAATGGTGTGGTGTAGTGTAGTGTAGTGGTGCAGTGTAGTGGTGTAGTAGTGTAGTGGTGTAGTAGTGTAGTGGTGTAGTGTGGTGTAGTGTGGTGTAGTAGTGTAGTGTAGTGTAGTGTAGTGTGGTGTATTGGTGTAATGTAGTGAAGTGCCACTCACTTCCACAGAAACCTCCCTCAGTGATCTCCTCCTCGAACAGGTCAGTGAAGCCTCTTCCCGCGTTCAGCTTGGCCAGACGGCCGTCAATAAACTGCAACATAAATTACAACACAGCATTACAGACCCGAGATAGAGAGGGAGGGAGGAAAACAAAGGGAGGGAGGAGGGAGAGAGACAGGGAAGGGAAAGAGAGAGGGAAAAGAAATAGAGAGGAAAGGGGTGAGGGAAAGAAGATGGAGGCAGAGAGGGGGGAGTGAGAGGGGTGGGAGAGAGGGAGGGGGAGGCAGAGAGGGGGGAGTGAGAGGGGTGGGGGAGGCAGAGAGGGGGGAGTGAGAGGGGTGGGAGAGAGGGAGGGGGAGGCAGAGAGGGGGGAGTCAGAGGGGTGGGAGAGAGGGGTGGGGGAGGCAGAGAGGGGGGAGTGAGAGGGGTGGGGGAGGCAGAGAGGGGGGAGTGAGAGGGGTGGGAGAGAGGGAGGGGGAGGCAGAGAGGGGGGAGTGAGAGGGGTGGGAGAGAGGGAGGGGAGGAGGGAGGGAGTGTGAGGGATAGAGAGAGGGAGAGGGGGCGGGGAGAGAGGGGGAGGGAGGGAAGGAGGGAGTGTGAGGGATAGAGAGACGGAGAGGGGGCGGGGAGAGAGGGGGAGGGAGGGAAAGAGGGGGAGGGAGGAGGGAAAGAGAGGGGTGAGGGAGAGGGGGAGAGAGGGATGGGAGGGAGAGAGAGAGGGATGGGAGGGAAAGAGATGGGTGTGGGAGAGAAGGTGGAGGCAGATGGGGAGGGAGAGGGAAAGAAAGAGGGGTGAGGAAGAGAGAAGGGGGAGAGAGGGGGGTGGGAGAGAGGGAGGGGGAGGCAGGGAGGGGGAGGCAGAGAGGGGGGAGTGAGAGGGGTGGGGGAGGCAGAGAGGGGGGAGTGAGAGGGGTGGGAGAGAGGGAGGGGGAGGCAGAGAGGGGGGAGGGAGAGGGGTGGGAGAGAGGGAGGGGGAGGCAGAGAGGGGGGAGTGAGAGGGGTGGGGGTGGCAGAGAGGGGGGAGTGAGAGGGGTGGGAGAGAGGGAGGGGGAGGCAGAGAGGGGGGAGTGAGAGGGGTGGGGGAGGCAGAGAGGGGGGAGTGAGACGGGTGGGAGAGGGAGGGGGAGGCAGAGGGGGGAGTGAGAGGGGTGGGGGAGGCAGAGAGGGGGGAGTGAGAGGGGTGGGAGAGAGGGAGGGGAGGAGGGAGGGAGTGTGAGGGATAGAGAGAGGGAGAGGGGGCGGGGAGAGAGGGGGAGGGAGGGAAGGAGGGAGTGTGAGGGATAGAGAGACGGAGAGGGGGCGGGGAGAGATGGGGAGGGAGGGAAAGAGGGGGAGGGAGGAGGGAAAGAGAGGGGTGAGGGAGAGGGGGAGAGAGGGATGGGAGGGAGGGAGAGGGATGGGAGGGAAAGAGAGGGGTGTGGGAGAGAAGGTGGAGGCAGATGGGGAGGGAGAGGGAAAGAAAGAGGGGTGAGGAAGAGAGAAGGGGGAGAGAGGGGGTAGGGAGAGAGAGGGTGGGGAGGAGGGAGATAGAGGGGGAAGGGGAAGAGGGAAAAGGAGAGGGAGGGGGAGGGAAAGAGAGGGAGGGGGAGGGCAAGAGGGGCTGAGGGAGAGAGTTGGAGGGGTGAGGGAAAGAGAGGGTTGAGGGAGAGAAGGTGGAGGCAGAGAGAGAGAGAGAGAGAGAGAGGGAGGGGTGGAGGGAGAGAGGCAGGGGTGGAGGGAGAGAGAGAGAGGGGTGGAGGGAGAGAGAGAGGTATGGAGCGAGGCTGAACGACAGGGGAAAGAACACACTCGACTGGGCAAGTGTGTTTAATCCTACCTGTTCCAGACATGTCTCATGGTGAAATGAGGAGGGGTAATGTGGAGCAGGTTGTGGGGATTAGGGAAGTTTGCTGCCTGCTAAGGGTTGGTTTGGCTGGGAGACTGCATGGTGAGGCCTTTCAGCTTCCCAAATGGCACCCTAATCCCTAAATACTGAAGTATTAACCAGGGTCCTGGTCTAAAGTAGTGCACTACTTAGGGAATAGGGTGCCATTTGGGTTGCAGGTCTGGTGTCTGATGCACCAGGAACCTTCATTTCCTGTCACATGGAGTTTATAAAACACTTCCCATAAATATGTTCATTATAAGGTCAGACATTACACGTCCCCCCCACACACACAGAGAGACAGACCTCTGAGCAAAAAACGTTGAGTAAATAGACCAGCATTTCTCAGATAAAACAACTACAGGGATTTAACAACCCCCCCAAAAAAACCTAAAGAATGTAAATACATTGTATTAATTTATTCAATAAAGTCCTAAAAACATCACAGGCACAGGATAAGAACTGATCCTGGGTCATAGCCTAGCTGATATGAACACACCAGCTCAACCCAGCAGGGGCTGGGAGGAGACCTGACCAGACAGACCTGGGTCGTTTCTGTAAAACAGAAAGTGTTCTATGATCTGAAAGATTATTGTAATCTAAAAAGGCAAAAGTGATCCCGAATCAGATCCTAAATCAGATACTCTGAGACACTTGATACTCTGGTGGAATAAGGGTTAAATAGATTCAAATGTTGGTTTTAGAGCCAATGCGACCCAGCCCGCTGTGGGTACAATTAGCAGTCTGCCTGTATCTTGTCAGGGATTGGGCATATCTCTCAGTGGAGCGCTAGGCTAACTAACTACCTAGTGCAAGGCTCTCTCTCCTCTTCTCTCCTGTAGCCCTGACCAACTCGTTATAATCCTGCTAATGAGAAATGACACTGCAGATTTTAACCACCGCATGGTAGCTAGCTGCTCCCTTAGCCTGCCCCAATTAGCACACATCATCACCAAGCCAAAGACACACTTATCTCAACCCAAATCAGCACCTAACCAAAGCCCCACTTAACCCCCCCCCCTCTTCTACTCCCTCCACTATCGAATTAGGGAAAGGGGGATACCTAGTCAGTTGTACAACTGAATGCATTCAACTGAAATGTGTTTTCTGCATTTAATTACCCCCAGTTATTGTGGCCAGTAATTAGACATGGCTCAACAATAGGGCCCACAGCATGGACACCGGACCCACAGCATGGACACCGGGCCCACAGCATGGACAGCAGGTCCACACCAAGGACACCAGGCCCACAGCATGGACATCAGGCCCACAGCATGGACACCAGGCCCACAGCATGGACACCAGGCCCACAGCATGGACACCAGGCCCACAGCATCTCTCTCTACACTGCTGTCTCTGGTTTATAGGGCTTTGTTTGTTTGTTTGTTTTTGCAGAACAACATTTCAAAAGAGACGTGTAAAATGATGAACTGGACAGAATATAGTATTTATGGCCGTGAATCTCAATCAGGTTAAACTGGGTTGAAATTATTGATATTTTCAAATGACAGTACCAGTCAAAAGTTCAGACACACCTACTAATTCAAAGGTTTTTCTTATTTAAAAAAATAAATACATTCTACATTGTAGAATAATAGTGAAGACATCAAAACTATGAAATAGCACATATAGAATCTTGTACTAAGCAAAAAAGTGTTAAACAAATCCAAATATATTTTATATTTGAGATTCTCTCAACCAGCTTCATGAGGTAGTCACCTGGAAGGTTTTCTACATTGTAGAACATGTAGAAAATAATAAATAATAAAGAAAATCCTGAATGAGTAGGTGTGTCAACATTTTACTGGTACTGTATATATTACATTTTTCATCCCTCAACTTTTTACCAAAAGAGAGGCGGGGTGCCCCGCTTTGTTATTGTTTCAATTACGGACTCTAGCATTAATCTATAAAAATGAAAACTAATCAAATGTATATCAGATGAGGAGGACACAGATGAAACCAAAGTGTTGACTGATGAATGAAACAGCTGAAACGCACAGCAACCGCCTTTCCTAAATGTTATTGTTTGTGAAGGGATTTTATAGATAAATAAACTAGAAAAGTCTATATGATTATGATAAAGTATCAGACGTTCTATAGCTGCAAGGTGAGCGACGTTCAGACATCATCTGGTGTCCACCTGTACTGCTGCTCGTACACAGTAACAGCAGGCAAGTGGAGCAGGCCATCTGTGGGCCAGAGATTGGAATCCTCACTGCAGTATTCTAGATTACTGTGGAGGAGGTTCCAGATTTCTGGAGGACGTTCTAGAACACAAGGGTTAACTGCTGGTCTGAACTTACACGGTAGCTCTGACATCCACGCACACAACATCCCAGTCACACACAGCTCATGTGTTGAGGAGTGAAAACCTCAAGTTCTCCTTAATATCAAACTAACTGGCTTTTACCCACTTTTGGAAATGCTGTCCTACTTTGAGTATGATCTGATTGATGTGTGATTGGTATTGTGGCTGATCCAGTAAACGGTCAGCGCTCCAGCCCCTCCTGTGTTAATGGAGGTCTGATTATGAAGCTGTTCCCCCTGCCTATAGGAGGGGGAAGCATCCCTGAGCCAGTCTCCACTAAACCACTGCATCTACCAAGCAGTGTCCTGAAACCATTCACTATAGAATAGTGGGTGGTTGTGTGTGGGGGGGGGGTTGACAGAAAGCAGGTTATCGTTGACAGACTTTCCCCCACATTCTCTTGGCAGCTCTCCTCCACTGTTCTGTACTAAACGGACCAGGGATGGTGTGTGTGTGTGAATGCATCTGTGAGCGGATGTGGGTCACGGCCGGAGCAGTCGAACGGACCACTGGCCTCTCTCACTTTAATAGGAGAACAGGACTTTAACAGGAAGAGAAGAGATAAGTGACTCCATCACCACGCTACAGAGGAGGAGAGATAACCGCCACATCCCATCCCTACCACACAGACAGGAGCATAGAGGGAGGGAGCTGTCCTTGAACTGTTGGTGGGTTGCATTCTGTGCTGCCTGGGTAAGTTATATGAGTGAGTGAGTGAGTGAGTGAGTGAGTGAGTGAGTGAGTGAGTGAGTGAGTGAGTGAGTGAGTGAGTGAGTGAGTGAGTGAGTGAGTGAGTGAGTGAGTGAGTGAGTGAGTGAGTGAGTGAGTGAGTGAGTGAGTGAGTGAGTGAGTGAGTGAGAGAGAGAGAGAGAGACTATGCTCTGTGCTCCTGTCTGTGTGGTAGCGTAGGGATGGGATGTGGCGGTTAACTCTCCTCCTCTGTAGCGTGAGAGAGAGAGAGAGATAAGGAGAGAGAGTAGGAGAGAGAGAGAGGCCGAAACAAAGAGCTGATTAAGAAGCTCTCTGCTCCCTCTCACGGATAAATCAACAACAACTTATGAGGGCTGGGGAGGAACAGTCGAACTGTGGCGGGGTGGAAAGGGAACTTTATAGGACTGTGTGGGCTTTGAAAGTATATCTATTAATAGTTTATGTTTCCTAATCAAGGAGTGAAGATATCCTGGGTGCATTTTTGCCTGTGGTTGTTGGTTTGAAGAAAAGAGAGGATAGAAAGAGCTTTCAGTTTAATCAAAGGCTAAAATAACTCCTGTTATTTTACAGTTATTAGGAAGGAATTTGCTCATGGTTCTGGAAAGGTGGTGCGCACAAGCACACACCACAGAACACACACACACACACACACACACACACACACACACACACACACACACACACACACACACACACACACCAGTGTTACCTGTTTGAAGAGCTGCAGGTTGACAGCCATCTCCAGGAAGTGTTTCATGGTGCTGGAGCGGTGAGCCACAAAACTCTCCTCGCAGAATGTGATTGGTTCCCCCTGACCAGGAACAGGAAGAGCAAGGAAGAAGATCAGAACATTTAGAACCAGATAACCAGACATTTACCCTTTATATTCTATGGTTGAATACTTTTAAAACATCACATTACCGATGTCATAAAGTACCACAGAAATTGAGTTGACCATCCATTTCCAGCCCCCCCCCCCCCACACACACCTTTCTGATTCAGAGGGGTTGGGTTAAATGAGGAAGACACATTTCAGTTGAATGCATTCAGTTGTACAACTTCCCCTTTCACCCTCATTCAAGGGTTTTCTTTATTTTTATTATGACATAACACATATGGAATCATGTAGTAACCAAAAAAAGTGTTCAACAAATCAAAAAAACATATTTTATATTTGAGATTCTTCAATGTAGCCGCCCTTTGCACACTGTTGGCATTCTCTCGACCAGCATCACCTGGAACGCTTTTCTAACAGTCTTGAAGGAGTTCCCACATATGCTGAGCATTTGTTGGCTGCTTTTCCTTCACTCTGCAGTCCAACTCATCCCAAACCATCTCAATTGGGTTGAGATCAGGTGATCGTGGAGGCCAGGTCATCTGATGCAGCACTCCATCACTCTTCTTCTTGGTCAATTAGCCCTTACACAGCCTGGAGGTGTGTTGGGTCATTGTCTTGTTGAAAAACAAATGATAGCAGGACTAAGTGCAAACCACCCCCACAACATGACACCTCCTCCTCCACGCTTCATGGTGAGAACCACACATGCAGAGATCATCCATTCACCTACTCTGCATCTCACAAAAAGACAGCGGTTGGAACCAAAAATCTCAAATTTGGACTCATCAGACCAAAGGATAGTGGTATAATGTCCATTGCTTGTGTTTCTTGGCCCATGCAAGTATCTTCTTATTATTGGTGTCCTTTAGTAGTGGTTTCTTTGCAGCATTTTGACCATGAAGGCCTGATTCACTCAGTCTCCTCTGAACAGCTGATATTGAGATGTGTCTGTTACTTGAACTCTGTGAAGCATTTATTTGGCCTGCAATTTCTGAGGCTGGTAACTCTAATGAACTTATCCTCTGCAGCAGAGATAACTCTGGGTCTTCCTTTCCTGTGGCAGTCCTCATGAGAGCCAGTTTCATCATAGTGCTTGATGGTTTTTGCGACTGCACCTGAATAAACTTTCAAAGTTCTTGGAATTTTCCGGATTGATTGACCTTCATTACTTAAAGTGATGATGGACTGTCGTTTCTCTTGGCTTATTTGAACTGTTCTTGCCATAATATGGACTTAGTCATCAACCAAATAGGGGTATTTTCTATATACCACCCCTACCTTGTCACAACACAACTGATTGGCTCAAACGCATGAAGAAAGGAAATTCCACAAATTAATTTTTAACAAAGCACACCTGCTAATTGAAATGCATTCCAGATGACTACCTCATGAAGCTGGTTGAGAGAATGCCAATAGTGTGCAACGCTGTCATCAAGGCAAAGGGTGGCTACTTTGAAGAATCTAACACTTTTTTTGGTTACTACATGATTATATAAAGGGTTATTTCATAGTTTTGACATCTTCACTATCATTCTATAATGTAGAAAATAGTGCAAATGAAGAAAAACCCTTGAATGAGTAGGTGTGTCCAAACCTTTGACTGGTACTGTATAAATAAATAAATAAATAATAAAAATTGTTCCCAAGGATGAACCAGACTTGTGGAGGTCTACAATGTTTTTTCTGAGGTCTTGGCTGATTTCTTTGGATTTTCCCGTGAGGTCAAGCAGAGGCACTGAGTTTGAAGGTAGGCCTTGAAATACATCCACAGGTACACCTCCAATTGACTCAAATGATGTCAATTAGCCTAACAGAAGCTTCTATAGCCATGACGTCATTTTCTGGAATTTTCCAAGCTGTTTAAAGGCACAGTCAACTTAGTGTGTGTAAACTTCTGACCCACTGGAATTGTGATACAGTGAATTATAAGTGAACTAATCTGTCTGTTAACAATTGTTGGAAAAATGACTTGTGTCATGCACAAAGTAGATGTCCTAACCAACTTGACAAAACTATAGTTTGCTAACAAGATATTTGTGGAGTGGTTGAAAAACAAGTTTGAATGACTTCAACCTAAGTGTATGTAAACTTCCGACTTCAACTGTGTGTATATATATATATAGCCTATATTTCTAGATTCATAGCAGTGTGATTAACAGATATCTTTCTCCTCCGTTGTTTCATTTACAGCTCAGCAAGGCTCCGACAACTACCCCCCCCCCCCCCCCAACCATCACACACACACACGTTCTGTCAAAGCATATGGGATCCAAAAACACATGGTTCAGTCAGGGGGGGCTCCTTCATTTAACTCAGATTGTGTGTGTGTGTGTGTGTGTGTGTGTGTGTGTGTGTGTGTGTGTGTGTTTGTGTGGAATCGTAGGCTTTTTTCCAGAACCTATGGGGACTGGAAAGATGGTGTGTTGAGGAGAGAGGACATCACGTTACACACACACACTCCCTTCTCTCTCTGCTTTAAGTGTGTGTTTTCTAAAGGGAGTCAGGCGGTATGTTTCTACTACTGTCTGTATACAGACAACACACAGAGGCATCATTTATGGATCCCCACTCCAGGGCTCAACACCACCCAATTACCCTCAAAGCCTGTGAACAAAGGCCCTGCTATTTGACAAACACTACATGCTTTGTTCTGGTCTTAACTGGAGTAACTTGCAATTGAGAGGCAGAACGAGAGAGACATGTTCTGGGGTTTAGCCTAGAAAAGGACAGGAAGATGGTACAAGGCGGACTCCTTCAGTGTCTGTGTTTCAGACAAGCCCACCTTCTCCCAACTCAAAACCTTCAACATTCACTCAGTGTTATAAAACACCTTTCATTTCACAAAACGTACAGGTTTGTATCTAAGGGTTAGGGATAGGGCTAGGTTATTACAGGTTTGTATCTAAGGGTAAGGGTTAAGTTATTACAGGTTTGTATCTAAGGGTAAGGGTTAGGGTCTACAGGTTTGTATCTAAGGGTTAGTGTTAGGGTCTACAGGTTTGTATCTAAGGGTTAGGGATAGGGTTAGGATATTACAGGTTTGTATCTAAGGGTAAGGGTTAGGATATTACAGGTTTGTATCTAAGGGTTAGTGTTAGGGTCTACAGGTTTGTATCTAAGGGTTAGGGTTAGGTTATTGCAGGTTTGTATCTAAGGGTAAGGGTTAGGGTCTACAGGTTTGTATCTAAGGGTTAGGGTTAGGTTCTACAGGTTTGTATCTAAGGGTAAGGGTTAGGTTCTTACAGGTTTGTATCTAAGGGTAAGGGTTAGGTTCTTACAGGTTTGTATGTAAGGGTTAGGGTTAGGTTCTTCAAGTTTGTATCTAAGGGTAAGGGTTTGGTTCTTACAGGTTTGTATCTAAGGGATAGGGTTAGGTTATTACAGGTTTGCATCTAAGGGTTAGGGTTAGGTTCTACAGGTTTGTATCTAAGGGTTAGGTGTAGGTTATTACAGGTTTGTATCTAAGGGTAAGGGTTAGGTTCTTACAGGTTTGTATCGGAGGGCGTCTCTGTAGGATCCAAACAAAGCAGCCTGAGCTCGGAGGAAGGACCTCGCTACTCCACTTCCTGTTGCTGTCGACTGCTTCTTCAGCTTACTCTTCAGAGAGTGGAGCTGAGAGAGACGGAAAGAGAGAGAGAGAGAGAGAGAGAGAGAGAGAGAGAGAGAGAGAGAGAGAGCGAGAGAGAGAGAGAGAGAGGAGGGAAAGTTAATTGAACACCTCTGGAAGTTGGTAGCTGGAATGGAATATACATTCTGTGTGTGAAGAGTCCCCAGAAAATAAAGTATAGCTTCTCTCCTTCCTAGAAGCTTATCTGTTGTGCTGCAAAGAGCACCTGCTGCTCTGTCAATTGAGCAGAGGATGGAAGGAGAGGGGGATGGGGGGAGCAGAGAAGAGAGAGAGATGGAGAGGAGAGCGGAGAGGGGGATGGGGAGGAGAGCGGGGATGGGGAGGAGAGGGGAGAGGGAGGAGAGAGGGATGGGGAGGAGAGGAGAGAGGGATGGGGAGGAGAGGAGAGAGGGATGGGGAAGAGAGAGGAAAGAGGGATGGGGAGGAAAGAATGGAGAGGAGAGAGGGATGGGAGAGGAGAGAGAGGGATGGTAAGTAGAGAGGGATGGGGAGGAGCGAGGAAAGAGGTGAGAGGGATGGGGAGGAGAGAGGAGAGAGGGATGAGAGAGGGATGGGGGAGGATAGAGGAAAGAGGAGAAGGGGAGATGGGGAGGAGACAAGAGAAGGGGAGATGGTGAGGAGAGAGGTGAGGGGGGTGGGGAGAGAAGAGAGGGGGATGGGGAGGAGAGAAGAGAGGGGGATAGGGAGGAAAGAGGAGAGGGGGATGGGGAGGAGAGAGGAGAGGGGGATGGGGAGGAGAGGGGGATGGAGGAGAGAAGAGAGGGGGATGGGGAGGAAAGAAGAGAGGGGGATAGGGAGGAAAGAGGAGAGGGGGATGGGGAGGAAAGAGAAGAGGGGGATGGGGAGGAAAGAGGAGAGGGCGATGGGGAGGAGAGAGGAGAGAGGGATGGGGAGGAGAGGATAGAGGAGAGAGTGTTCAACCGGTGTAGCTCATTCAGCCGACAGTAACTTTCAACTGGTTTTCCCCATTAAGCAGCGAGTCGGAGTCTGAGGCCGAGCCTTCTCTGGTCTCTCCTCCTTCCGTTACGGGGTCTGAGACGCTGAAGCTTCCCACCATTAGCTCTGACAAATTGAAAACCCTAGTCATTGGAAACTCCATTACCCATAGTATTAGACTTAAAACGAACCATCCAGCGATCATACACTGTTTACCGGGGGGCAGGGCTACCGACGTTAAGGCTAATCTGAAGATGGTGCTGGCTAAAGCTAAAACTGGCGAGTGTAGAGAGTATAGAGATAGTTATCTACGTCGGCACCAACGATGTTAGGATGAAACAGTCAGAGGTCACCAAGCGCAACATAGCTTCAGCGTGTAAATCAGCTAGAAAGATGTCTCTGGCCCCCTCCCAGTTAGGGGGAGCTCTACAGCAGAGTCTCACAACTCAATCGCTGGTTGAAAACTGTTTTCTGCCCCTCCCAAAAGATAGAATTTGTAGATAATTGGCCCTCTTTCTTGGACTCACTCACAAACAGGACCAAGCCTGACCTGCTGAGGAGTGATGGACTCCATCCTGGCTGGAGGGGTGCTCTCATCTTATCTACCAACATAGACAGGGCTCTAACTCCTCCACCTCCACAATGAAATAGGGTGCAGGCCAGGCAGCAGGCAGTTAGCCAGCCTGCCAGCTTATTGGAGTCTGCCACAAGCACAGTCAGTGTAGTCAGCTCAGCTATCCCCATTGAGACCGTGTCTGTGCCTCGACCTAGGTTGGGCAAAACTAAACATGGCGGTGTTCGCCTTAGCAATCTCACTAGGATAAAGACCTCCTCCATTCCTGCCATTATTGAAAGAGATTGTGATACCTCACATCTCAAAATAGGACAACTTAATGTTTGATCCCTCACTTCAAAGGCAATTATAGTCAATGAACTAATCACTGATCATAATCTTGATGTGATCGGCCTGACTGAAACATGGCTTAAGCCTGATGAATTTACTGTGTTAAATGAGGCCTCACCTCCTGGTTACACTAGTGACCATTTCCCCCGTGCATCCCACAAAGGCGGAGGTGTTGCTAACATTTAGAAAATAGCTAATTTCAATTTTTTTTTTTTATGACGTTTTCGTCTTTTGAGCTTCTAGTCATAAAATATATGCAGCCTACCTCAATCACTTTTTATAGCTGCTGTTTACAGGCCTCCTGGGCCATATACAGCGTTCCTCACTGAGTTCCCTGAATTCCTATCGGACCTTGTAGACATAGCAGATCAAATTCACATTTTTGGTGATTTTAATATTCACATGGAAAAGTCAACAGACCCACCCCAAAAGGCTTTCGCAGCCATCATCAACTCAGTGAGTGTTGTCCAGCATGTCTCTGGACCTACTCACTGTCACAGTCATACTCTGGACCTAGTTTTGTCCTATGGAATAAATGTTGTGGATCTTAATGTTTTTCCTCATAATCCTGGACTATTGGACCACCATTTTATTACGATTGCAATCGCAACAAATAATCTGCTCAGACCCCAACCAAGGAGCATCAAAAGTAGTGCTATAAATTCTCAGACAACACAAAGATTCCTTGATGCCCTTCCAGACTCCCTCTGCCTACCCAAGGACGTCAGACAAAAATCAGTTAACCACCTAACTGAGGAACTCAATTTAACCTTGCGCAATACCCTAGATGCAGTTGCACCACTAAAACCTAAAAACATTTGTCATAAGAAACTAGCTCCCTGGTATACAGAAAATACCTGAGCTCTGAAGCAAGCTTCCAGAAAATTGGAACAGAAATGGCGTCACACCAAACTGGAAGTCTTCCGACTAGCTTCCGACTAGCCGTGCAGTATCGACGAGCCATTACTGCTGCTGGATCATCCTATTTTTCCAACTTAATTGAGGAAAATAAGAACAATCCTACATTTATTTTTGATACTGTCGCAAAGCTAACTAAAAAGCAGCATTCCCCAAGAGAGGATGGCTTTCACTTCAGCAGTAATAAATTAATGAACTTCTTTGAGGAAAAGATCATGATCATTAGAAAGCAAATTACAGACTCCTCTTTACATCTGCATATTCCTCCAAAGCTCAGTTGTCCTGAGTCTGCACAACTCTGCCAGGACCTAGGATCAAGAGACACTCAAGTGTTTTAGTACTATATCTCTTGACACAATGATGAAAATAATCATGGCCTCTAAAACTTAAAGCAGCATACTGGACCCTATTCCAACTAAACTACTGAAAGAGCTGCTTCCTGTGCTTGGCCCTCCTATGTTGAACATTATAAACGTCTCTCATTCCACAGGATGTGTACCAAATTCACTAAAAGTGGCAGTAATAAAGCCTCCTTTGAAAAAGCCAAAACTTGACCCAGAAAATATAAAAAACTAAAAATCGGCCTATTTCGAATCTTCCATTCCTCTCAAACATTTTAGAAAAAGCTGTTGCGCGGCAACTCACTGCCTTCCTGAAGACAAACAATGTATACGAAATGCTGGTTTAGACCCCATCATAGCACTGAGAATGCACTTGGCGTCAGACTGAGGCTCTCCATCTGTCCTCGTGCTCCTAGACCTTAGTGCTGCTTTTGATACCATTGATCACCACATTCTTTGGAGAGATTGGAAACCCAAATTGGTCTACACGGACAAGTTCTGGCCTGGTTTAGAAATCTGTCAGAAAGATATCAGTTTGTCTCTGTGAATGGTTTGTCCTCTGGCAAATCAACTGTAAATTCCGGTGTTCCTCAAGGTTCCGTTTTAAGAGCACTATTGCTTTCACTATATATTTTACCTCTTGGGGAGGTCATTCGAAAACATAATATTAACTTTCACTGCTATGCGGATGACACACAGCTGTACATTTCAATGAAACATGGTGAAGCCCTAATTACCCTTCCTGGAAGCCTGTGTTTCAGACATAAGGAAGTGGATGGCTGCAAACGTTCTACTTTTAAACTCAGACAAAACAGAGATGCTTGTTCTAGGTCCCAAGAAACAAAGAGATCTTCTGTTGAATCTGACAATTAATCTTGATGGTTGTACAGTCGTCTCAAATAAAACTGAAGGACCTCGGCGTTACTCTGGACCCTGATCTCTCTTTTGATGAACACATCAAGACCATTTCAAGGACAGCTTTTTTTCATCTACGTAACATTGCAAAAATCAGAAACTTTCTGTCCAAAAATGCCGAAAAATGAATCCATGCTTTTGTTACTTCTAGGTTAGACTACTGCAATGCTCTACTTTCCGGCTACCCGGATAAAGCACTAAATAAACTTAATTTAGTGCTAAATATGGATGCTAGAATCCTGACTAGAATCAAAAAATGTATCATATTACTCCAGTGCTGGCCTCCCTACACTGGCTTCCTGTTAAGGCAAGGGCTGATGTCAAGGTTTTACTGCTAACCTACAAAGCATTACATGGGCTTACTCCTACCTATCTTTCCGATTTGGTCCTGCCGTACATACCTACACGTACGCTACGGTCACAAGACGCAGGCCTCCTAATTGTCCCTAGAATTTCTAAGCAAACAGCTGGAGGCAGGGCTTTCTCCTATAGAGCTCCATTTTTTATGGAATGGTCTGCCTACCCATGTGAGAGACGCAGACTCCGGCTCAACCTTTAAGTCTTTACTGAAGACTCATCTCTTCAGTGGGTCATATGATTGAGTGTAGTCTGGCCCAGGAGTGTGAAGGTGAACGGAAAGGCTCTGGAGCTACGAACCGCCCTTGCTGTCTCTGCCTGGCCGGTTCCCCTCTCTCCACTGGGATTATCTGCCTCTAACCCTATTACAGGGGCTGAGTCACTGGCTTATTGGTGCTTGAGTGGGTTGAGTCACTGACGTGATCTTCCTGTCTGGGTTGGGTTGTGCTGTTGCGGAGATCTTTGTGGGCTATACTCGGCCTTGTCTCAGGATGGTAAGTTGGTGGTTGAAGATATCCCTCTAGTGGTGTGGGGGCTGTGCTTTGGCAAAGTGGGTGGGGTTATATCCTGCCTGTTTGGCCCTGTCCAGGGGTATCATCGGATGGGGCCACAGTGTCTCCTGACCCCTCCTGTCTCAGCCTCCAGTATTTATGCTGCAGTAATTTATGTGTTGAGGGGCTAGGGTAAGTCTGTTATATCTGGAGTACTACTCCTGTCTTATCCGGTGTCCTGTGTTAATTTAAGTATGCTCTCTCTAATTCTCTTTTTCTTTCTCTCTCTCAAAGGACCTGAGCCCTAGGAACATGCCTCAGGACTACCTGGCATGATGACTCCTTACTGTCCCCAGTCCACCTGGTCGTGCTGCTGCTCCAGTTTCAGCTCTTCTGCCTGTGGCTATGGAACCCTGACCTGTTCACCGGACGTGCTACCTGTCCCAGACCTGCTGTTTTCAACTCTCTAGAGACAGCAGGAGTAGTAGAGATACTCTTAATGATCGGCTATGAAAAGCCAACTGACATTTACTCCTGAGGTGCTGACTTGCTGCACCCTCGACAACTACTGTGATTATTATTATTTGACCATGCGGGTCATTTATGAACATTTGAACATCTTGGCCATGTTCTGTTATAATCTCCACCCGGCACAGCCAGATGAGGACTGGCCACCCCTCATAGCCTGGTTCCTCTAGGTTTCTTCCTAGGTTCTGGCCTTTCTATGGAGTTTTTCCTAGTCGCCGTGCTTCTACACCTGCATTGCTTGCTTTTGGGGGTTTTAGGCTGGGTTTCTGTACAGCACTTTGAGATATCAGCTTATGTAGGAAGGGCTATATAAATACATTTGATTTGAGAGGGGAGAGGGATGGGGAGGAGAGAGGAGAGGGGAATGAGGAGGAGAGGAAAGAGGGATGGGGAGGAGAGAGGGGAGAGGGGGGATGGGGAAAAGGAGGAGAGGGGGATGGGGGGGGAGAGGAGAGGGGGATGGGGAAAAGGAGGAGAGGGAGATGGGGAAAAGGAGGAGAGGGAGATGGGGAGAAGGAGGAGAGGGAGATGGGGAGGAGGAGGAGAGGGAGATGGGGGAGGAGGAGGAGAGTTTGGGAGGGACTGAGAAAGAAATTACACAGTTGTCTCGTTCTCTACATCATTTCACTTCTTTCTTCTCTTCTCTCTCTCCTTTCTCTGTTTCCATGACTCTCTGTACTATCCTCCTGCAATGGTCTCTTGACATGAGCTGTAATTCATTTATTTCTGAGCGCTGAGCTCTCTCTGTACAGAACAGTAGGGAACAGTACAGTAGGAACAGTACAGTAGGGAACAGAATAGTAGGGAACAGTAGAGTACAGTTGTGAACAGTACAGTATGGAACATAATAGTAGGGAACAGTAAGGAACAGTATAGTACATTAGGGAACAGCAGAGTACAGTAGGCAACAGTAGAGTACATTAGGGAACAGTACAGTATGGAACATAATAGTAGGGAACAGTAAGGAACAGTATAGTACATTAGGGAACAGCAGAGTACAGTAGGGAACAGTAGAGTACAGTAGAAAACAATAGAGTACATTAGGGAACAGTAGAGTACAGTAGGCAACAGTAGAGTACATTAGGGAACAGTAGAGTACAGTAGGCAACAGTAGAGTACATTAGGGAACAGTAGAGTACAGTAGGCAACAGTAGAGTACATTAGGGAACAGTAGAGTACAGTAGGGAACAGTAAAATAGGGAACAGTACAGTAGGGTACAGTACAGTAGGGAGGAGAACAGTACAGTAGGGAACAGTAAAATAGGGAACAGTACAGCAGGGAACAGTACAGTAGGGAACAGTACAGTAGGGAACAGTACAGTAGGGAACAGTAGGGAACCGTAGTGAACAGAACAGTAGGGAGCAGTACAGTAGGGAACAGTAAAATAGGGAACAGTACAGCAGGGAAAAGTACAGTAGGGAGGAGAACAGTACAGTAGGGAAGAGAAAAGTACAGTAGGGAACAGTACAGTAGGGAAAGGTACAGTAGGGAAGAGAAAAGTACAGTATGGAACAGTACAGTAGGGAAGAGAAAAGTACAGTAGGGAACAGTACAGTAGGGACCAGTACAGTAGGGAAGAGAAAAGTACAGTAGGGTCAGTACAGTACAGTAGGGAAGAGAAAAGTACAGTAGGGAACAGTACAGTATGGAACAGTACAGTAGGGGAGAGAAAAGTACAGTAGGGAACACTACAGTAGGGAACAGTACAGTAGGGAACACTACAGTAGGGAACACTACAGTAGGGAACAGTACAGTAGGGAACACTACAGTAGGGTCAGTACAGTAGAGAAGAGAACAGTACAGTAGGGTCAGTACAGTAGGGAACAGAAAAGTAGGGAACATTACAGTAGGGAACAGCACAGTAGAGAACACTACAGTAGGGATCAGTACAATAGGGATTAGTACAATAGGGAACACTACAGTAGGGTACACTACAGTAGGGAACAGTACAGTAGGGAACAGTACAGTAGGGAACACTACAGTAGGGTCAGTACAGTAGAGAAGAGAACAGTACAGTAGGGATCAGTACAATAGGAATCAGTACAGTAGGGAACATTACAGTAGGGAACACTACAGTAGGGAACACTACAGTAGGGAACACTACAGTAGGGAACACTACAGTAGGGATCAGTACAGTAGGGAACACTACAGTAGGGAACACTACAGTAGGGAACACTACAGTAGGGAAGAGAAAAGTACAGTAGGGAACACTACAGTAGGGACTACTACAGTAGGGAAGAGAAAAGTAGGGAACAGTACAGTAGGGAACACTACAGTAGGGCCCACTACAGTAGGGAACAGTACAGTAGGGAACAGTACAGTAGGGAACAGTACAGTGGGGTCAGTACAGTAGAGAAGAGAACAGTACAGTAGGGTCAGTACAGTAGGGTCAGCACAGTAGGGTCAGTACAGTAGGTAACAGTACAGTAGGGAATACTACAGTAGGGAACACTACAGTAGGGAAGACTACAGTAGGGATCAGTACAGTAGGGAACACTACAGTAAGGAACACTACAGTAGGGTACACTACAGTAGGGAAGACTACAGTAGGGAACACTACAGTAGGGAACACTACAGTAGGGAACACTACAGTAGGGAACACTACAGTAGGGAAGACTACAGTAGGGTACACTACAGTAGGGTACACTACAGTAGGGTACAATACAGTAGGGTACACTACCGTAGGGTACACTACCGTAGGGAACACTACAGTAGGGATCAGTACAGTAGGGAACACTACAGTAGGGAACACTACAGTAGGGTACACTACAGTAGGGTACACTACAGTAGGGTACACTACAGTAGGGAAGACTACAGTAGGGAACAGTACAGTAGGGAACAGTACAGTAGGGAAGACTACAGTAGGGAACAGTACAGAAGGGAAGACTACAGTAGGGAACACTACAGTAGGGTACACTACAGTATGGAAGACTACAGTAGGGAAGACTACAGTAGGGATCAGTACAGTAGGGAACACTACAGTAGGGTACACTACAGTAGGGAAGACTACAGTAGGGAACACTACAGTAGGGAACACTACAGTAGGGAAGACTACAGTAGGGAAGACTACAGTAGGGTACACTACAGTAGGGAAGACTACAGTAGGGATCAGTACAGTAGGGAACAGTACAGTAGGGAAGACTACAGTAGGGAAGACTACAGTAGGGAACAGTACAGAAGGGAAGACTACAGTAGGGAACACTACAGTAGGGTACACTACAGTATGGAAGACTACAGTAGGGATCAGTACAGTAGGGAACACTACAGTAGGGAACACTACAGTAGGGAACACTACAGTAGGGAAGAGAAAAGTACAGTAGGGAACACTACAGTAGGGACTACTACAGTAGGGAAGAGAAAAGTAGGGAACAGTACAGTAGGGAACACTACAGTAGGGTACACTACAGTATGGAAGACTACAGTAGGGATCAGTACAGTAGGGAACACTACAGTAGGGAACACTACAGTAGGGTACACTACAGTATGGAAGACTACAGTAGGGATCAGTACAGTAGGGTACACTACAGTAGGGTACACTACAGTAGGGAACACTACAGTACCATCCCTTGGTCCACCGGGACGGTCTAAGGACTGTCAAAAGCCTCTTCACCTGTCTGTCAGTCTGTACAAAAGAGGACTGTATAGTACTTTTCATCTCCCGGTCTGTCTTGTACATAATCATAAAATATGAAATGTCCCTTGGTGTTAAGGACCACGTTGTTGTGAAGAATATTGTGAAATGTTTAACAGTGTAAGAACTGTACCTATTGATTCCCATGTGAACACATGCATCACATTTACCACCACGTAACAAACAGCAAGAAGTCATTCATTCTCAGTAATTAACACCCTCAGGAGACCAGACCAAAACAATCACTACTGTATGTAATATTAGGGGAATATTGTTTGAGTTTCAGAAACTAGACGGAGGAGAAGCAGAGTGTTAACAGTCACTGTCTCACTGAGAGGACAGGAACGGAGAGAGAGAGTAGCATTCTGGAACTGGGACAAAGACGAAACAAAACAAACCGCTCAGCTCCCAGCTCTCCCTCCCCTGGGATTTAGTCTGCCTCTCTCTCTCCACCCTGTCCCCGTCCTTTCCTGCCTGCTACTATCCACCACTAGCATTCCCTGCTTCACTCCCAGGCATCAAACAACAGTTTACCACTGCTAAATGATCAACTGTCATCTCCACACTCATTGTTGTTAAATGCCTTTATGTTTATGTAAAGTTGTTTCTGAAATTAATATTTCATGTTTGTGTGCAGATTGTTGTTTTTTTTCTCTCTCACTGCTAATCATTAAAAGGTTATTTTCTTTCTCCCAGTGTAAGAATCAAAGACAACACAGAGTGTCAGTCAGTCTAGCAGGAGAGGGCTGATACCCTGAAGACCGCCAGGCAGGGAGAAGTTGATTCTGCTGTTCGCTGAGTT
>NC_048569.1:91401826-91481826 GCF_013265735.2 Oncorhynchus mykiss | reverse complement strand
GCAGCATTTTTACAGGCTAAACGTGTGTAAAGAAATGTATAACAAAAGTAGGTGTTTGGCTGAAATATAATGAAGCATTTCACAACTATTTTAAACTAGACAGCAGTGATTGGAGTGGATAGAGGAGCTAAACCCCCAGCAGTAATTCAACACAGAAAATAATCTTTACGATAATTATATAAAATGTATATACACAATTAATGATGACAGCAAGAATGAATGCTCCAAACTCTGAAACTATTTTTTCAAATCAATCACACCCTACAAAATTATCACCAGAGCACATAAAACTCCCCAAATCATGACCCTGATACATACTGCTGCTGCTGTAGAAAGTTGAGATTTCTCTTCTAAACCAAAAAATACTGTTTTGTTAAGATTCTGTCCAGGGAAAGGAGGCCGTGGGGACGCAATTAAAGAACTACAAAGAAAAAAGAAATAGTTATGAACATTTCCAGCTTTCTTTTGATGTGCTGCAGCCCGAATTGTACACATATATACTCACGCACAAGGACGTGTGTACACACACACACACACACACACACACACACCTTGTTCATATTTCAAACTTTAAATTGAAAAAAAGAATATCTGACACATAATACTCAATATAAAACTATTCTTAAGGGTGCTGAACTCTATTTAACCGGTGTAATAAAAACTAACGTCATTCAAGACAAACGGACTACAAACTGCTTGTATATTTCTATCCATAATCTTTATTTTAATTACCCATTTTCTTTAGTTGCAAAGCAAACCAATGACTTCCAAAGCCATCAGTCTCAACCTCTGATTTAAGATGAGAGGACTGAGAGGGTAGGTTTTAATATCAAGCATGGTTCCTGTTGCTGCTGAGATGTGTAGCTAGCAGTCCCACGGGAGAACAAACAAAGCCTCTGATACCTACAGCCCATAATGAGCAGGAATATAGATCCATCGGCATTTTACTACCTGCAGTGAAATAAGCACATCAAACAGATGATTTTGTGTGTCATTATGCATTTGTGTGTGTGTGTGTGTGTGTGTGTGTGTGTGTGTGTGTGTGTGTGTGTGTGTGTGTGTGTGTGCTTTCATGTGTTCCCGTGTGTGTGTGTTTTCATTTGAACTAATAGGGATATCTCATGGTGGATGCTACTCCCTGGAGTGGGGCTACTTTGTCAGGCTGACCCTGTATAGCAGGCTCCAGGATGAGCTGGGAGTTTTGCATACATAATTAAACATATCTAAATGTTCCCCCTGGGTCGAATACAGAGAGGACCAGAGCACCAACATGTCCTCCCTGGGTCTAATACAGAGAGGACAAGAGCACCAACACAGAGAGACCGACATGTCTTCCCTGGGTCTAATACAGAGAGACCAACATGTCCTCCCTGGGTCTAATACAGAGAGACCAACATGTCCTCCCTGGGTCTAATACAGAGAGGACCAGAGCACCAACACAGAGAGACCGACATGTCCTCCCTGGGTCTAATACAGAGAGACCAACATGTCCTCCCTGGGTCTAATACAGAGAGACCAACATGTCCTCCCTGGGTCTAATACAGAGAGGACCAGAGCACCAACACAGAGAGACCGACAGAGAGAGAGCGACAGCTCCAGATCGAGGGAGGGAGGGAGAGGGGCACAAATTACAAATAAAATGCATGGTTCATCATCAGATCGTAATATAAATGGTTACCTGGCAATAACCTTCCTTTTTTAACTCATCATGTTCATTAGGGTTCGTTAATAAGCGCAGCCCAGTACAGTACAGCTCTTACTGTACAAACCAATCACAGAGGCAGTTGGCTTATAGGTAGGGAAGTGATGCAGCTGTTTCACAGTGGGAATGGGTTGCTGGAGGTGAAACACACACACCTGGCCCTCCTCTGTCTTCAGAGTATAGACAGCTGTGGCTTATTGTGGACGAAGCAGAAACATGTAAGTAGAGAAATCTTTCTCCTGATTTACATGTCAGCTTGGCGTGTTGAGTGATGATCATTCACCGTCTACAGGACTCGGTGTGACTGTTAGTGAGACAGGAGAGTACATTCCTCTGTCTGGGTGTGTGTGTGTTGGAAGTTAACAAATGAAGTAGAGGGAGAAAGGTGTGTGTGCGTGTGTGTGTGTGTAGCAACGTTGGTTGCCGATGATGTTGTTTTCTGTGAATGTCGGAGGCTGAACTTCCAATTAAAGCTGTGGGGTTTGATTAACAGTGCCACATGATCTTTGAACACACACACACACACACACACACACACACACCTCTCTCTCTCTCTCTACTTCATTTGTTAACTTCCAACCGCAGTCTTAAAATACAACAAGGAGGTGTGTGCACTGGGTAAACTTCCCACCTTGATTGGGAACACAGACAATCAAATATAGGAATGGTAGAAATGTAAGGAACAGTGTGTCAACAAAGCAGCGAGCGGGGAAGGAGAACAGAGGGAATTACACTGTGATCTGAAAGAGTTGCGTCTGGAAAGGAACACGCTCTCAAATCCTCCCTCAAATGTGTCTGGAAAGGAACACGCTCTCAAATCCTCCCTCAAATGTGTCTGGAAAGGAACACGCTCTCAAATCCTCCCTCAAATGTGTCTGGAAAGGAACACGCTCTCAAATCCTCCCTCAAATGTGTCTGGAAAGGAACACGCTCTCAAATCCTCCCTCAAATGTGTCTGGAAAGGAACACGCTCTCAAATCCTCCCTCAAATGTGTCTGGAAAGGAACACGCTCTCAAATCCTCCCTCAAATGTGTCTGGAAAGGAACACGCTCTCAAATCCTCCCTCAAATGTGTCTGGAAAGGAACACGCTCTCAAATCCTCCCTCAAATGTGTAAAACACACTAAAAGAAAAACACTTTTTATTTTATTATTTTTTTAATTTTTTTAAATCCTCTAGTTTTTGATATGAAATCTACGGGATCAAATAAAAATGGGATTAATTCAAACATTGTCTGTCTTCGGAATTAATGTCTGCCTAATTTGCTATTCTTGGATACTTTTAATGACTAGCAGGGTAAACAACCACACTGCACCCCAATTAATACCGTATCTGTATAACGCACTGTAGGAGAAGTCTGAAAAAGGATATAAACACAATAAATAATGAAAGCACGTTGATCTTCAGAACAGCACAGTGGTTTTAATAAAACGCACAGAGACCTCAGAGTCCTATATTAGTAGCATCTGTAGAAGAGTGTCTGAAACTTTCCTTAGCGTAAGAACCTATAAACCTTTTCAGACCGTCGCCACAAATTAACAGAAATACACTGTAACGTAACTCAAATCAAGGGCACTAACGAACACATATTAAGAGCAAATCGTTTTTTCTTTAACAAATAATAAAATAACTATTTAACATTATACTACATTATAAAAATGATGTATTTCCTTCTATAAATGTGCTTGATATCCAGACAATAACCCAGATTATGGCTAGGAAAGTCAGAGTACATTGTTATATCAGCTGCATGATATTTTCATTCAATTTCAATACTCAACAAGAAAAAATGAGGCACTGATGCAAATGTTCAATGTTTTGTTCAGTAACATTTGTCTGACATATTTTTATTTAATCAAAAGTTCATTTAATTCAACCAAAATAATCAACAGGAATAGACTTATTTTTAGAAAATCACAAGTCAAAACAAAAAATGACTTCTGTGAAATAGTATATTTACTAGCACTGTCAGAAGTGAACATTCCCAGTGTGCGTAGCAGGACACATTTAGAAGAAAAACAATTAGCCCAGAACCTTCAACTCTGTCTCCAATACAAACAAGGCAGAAATCATTCTCAGAAGATTACACACATCCTTTTTTCACCCTTTTACCAATTATTCTTTCTATTTGTAAATCTTTCGCTTTGTCCACCAAGCGGAAGCGCTACTGGCGAGGTAGCATTTCTAATAGTCAATAAATCTGAAATATTATGTGTGAAATTGAGGGAAAAAAGCCATAAAGGGCTGGGCAGCAGAGGGGGCAGCGGAGGGGCCCTGTCTGGGAGTGGGCCGAGTAACTAAGGAAGTCTGTGACCCCTGACCCCTCCAGAGCCGGGCCAGTGGTCAGCTGGAGCCGTAATGGACGCCACATGCACGTAGTCTCTCCGCAGCCGCAATTAGGTACATACATACTCCAAAGAAAGAGTTTGGCTTCAATCAATATCAGAGAGAACTGCTTTCTTTCTTTACTTGAAACACACACATCCCCCCCCCCCCACCCCCCCCCCCCCCCCCCAAACAAGGTTGGCCCCTGGCTCTATTTTATTATGCTTGGTTTTTATGGATGGAGAGGCGTTGCACTTTCTGAATAGGGATAAATAGAAAACTCTCCCTATCTGAATCGTAGATAAGGCTGAGGTGAAAGGAGATGAAGGTTATTAAGTCAACTACCCCTGATATGTCCTATTAACAGTATCACAAACCCCGTTTCTTCTGCCAGTAAAGTCATTCCTTATAAAAATAAATCACGACACCTGTGATGGAAACAGGACGTTTCAGTACAGTTTTATAATGATGCAGACAGATCATTTGTTTGTGCGACATGGTGGGATCTTTTTGTGTCAGTAAAATTTATTATGTGAGAAATGGTGGTGGAAACGCAAATATTGATATAACAACCACCATATGGAAGTAAGCTTGGGAGTAACGCGATAATATGATGTGTGATGCTCCCACTAGGACTCAGGAAACCATGCAGTTTATTAGGCTACAGATGAAATAAGTTACGATGAACTTCACAGGGTGGTGAAAGTGTACAGTGATGAGCTTGATGCTCCTTTCTAATAAATATTGAGTGTCTTATTCTGGTGACATGAAGATCGATGCTTGATTGCCATTTAACAAAAAAAAAATATTCTCCCTCTTATCCATAATAATCTCAGCATGTAGACGAGTCTACCCACACTGTATTTACAAGCTGTTGGCCAGAGTAGGGCGCATTTGCTATTTAACACAATCATATTTTTTGTGACAAAACTAATCGGTAGACTTGAAAATGCGATGGAAACACATTTTTATTCGACACATGAAAACGGAAGTTTAAAAAAAAGAGTACATTTTATGTGCACTGTCATCACACACTGATTTTTATCTGCAACAAGTCTATATTTATCCACAACAAGTCTATATTTATCCACAACAAGTCTATATTTATCCACAACAAGTCTATATTTATCCACAACAAGTCTATATTTATCCACAACAAGTCTATATTTATCCGCAATAAGTCTATATTTATCCGCAACAAGTCTATATTTATCCGCAATAAGTCTATATTTATCCACAACAAGTCTATATTTATCCACAACAAGTCTATATTTATCCACAACAAGTCTATATTTATCCACAACAAGTCTATATTTATCCACAACAAGTCTATATTTATCCACAACAAGTCTATATTTATCCACAACAAGTCTATATTTATCCACAACAAGTCTATATTTATCCACAACAAGTCTATATTTATCCGCAACAAGTCTATATTTATCCACAACTAGTATATATTTATCCGCAACAAGTCTATATTTATCCACAACCAGTCTATATTTATCCACAACAAGTCTATATTTATCCACAACACGTCTATATTTATCCACAACAAGTCTATATTTATCCACAACAAGTCTATATTTATCCACAACAAGTCTATATTTATCCACAACAAGTCTATATTTATCCACAACAAGTCTATATTTATCCACAACAAGTCTATATTTATCCGCAACAAGTCTATATTTATCCGCAACAAGTCTATATTTATCCGCAACAAGTCTATATTTATCCGCAACAAGTCTATATTTATCCGCAACAAGTCTATATTTATCCACAACAAGTCTATATTTATCCACAACAAGTCTATATTTATCCGCAACAAGTCTATATTTATCCACAACTAGTCTATATTTATCCGCAACAAGTCTATATTTATCCACAACCAGTCTATATTTATCCACAACAAGTCTATATTTATCCACAACACGTCTATATTTATCCACAACAAGTCTATATTTATCCACAACAAGTCTATATTTATCCACAACAAGTCTATATTTATCCACAACAAGTCTATATTTATCCACAACAAGTCTATATTTATCCGCAACAAGTCTATATTTATCCGCAACAAGTCTATATTTATCCGCAACAAGTCTATATTTATCCGCAACAAGTCTATATTTATCCGCAACAAGTCTATATTTATCCACAACAAGTCTATATTTATCCACAACAAGTCTATATTTATCCACAACAAGTCTATATTTATCCACAACAAGTCTATATATATCCGCAACAAGTCTATATTTATCCACAACAAGTCTATATTTATCCACAACAAGTCTATATTTATCCACAACAAGTCTATATTTATCCACAACAAGTCTATACTTATCCACAACAAGTCTATATTTATCCACAACAAGTCTATATTTATCCGCAACAAGTCTATATTTATCCACAACAAGTCTATATTTATCCACAACTAGTCTATATTTATCCACAACTAGTCTATATTTATCCACAACAAGTCTATATTTATCCACAACAAGTCTATATTTATCCACAACAAGTCTATATTTATCCACAACAAGTCTATATTTATCCACAACAAGTCTATATTTATCCACAACAAGTCTATATTTATCCACAACAAGTCTATATTTATCCACAACAAGTCTATATTTATCCACAACAAGTCTATATTTATCTGCAACAAGTCTATATTTATCCGCAATAAGTCTATATTTATCCACAACAAGTCTATATTTATCCACAACAAGTCTATATTTATCCGCAATAAGTCTATATTTATCCACAACAAGTCTATATTTATCCACAACAAGTCTATATTTATCCGCAATAAGTCTATATTTATCCACAACAAGTCTATATTTATCCGCAACAAGTCTATATTTATCCGCAACAAGTCTATATTTATCCACAACAAGTCTATATTTATCCACAACTAGTCTATATTTATCCACAACTAGTCTATATTTATCCACAACAAGTCTATATTTATCCACAACAAGTCTATATTTATCCACAACAAGTCTATATTTATCCACAACAAGTCTATATTTATCCACAACAAGTCTATATTTATTCACAACAAGTCTATATTTATCCACAACAAGTCTATATTTATCCACAACAAGTCTATATTTATCCACAACAAGTCTATATTTATCCTATCCGCAATAAGTCTATATTTATCCACAACAAGTCTATATTTATCCACAATAAGTCTATATTTATCCGCAATAAGTCTATATTTATCCACAACAAGTCTATATTTATCCGCAACAAGTCTATATTTATCCACAACAAGTCTATATTTATCTACAACAAGTCTATATTTATCCACAACTAGTCTATATTTATCCACAACTAGTCTATATTTATCCACAACAAGTCTATATTTATCCACAACAAGTCTATATTTATCCGCAACAAGTCTATATTTATCCGCAAAAAGTTTATTTTCTTCATACAGATTTTGGAATATTCGCATGATACTCTGTCGCCAAATGGATGGAAACCCAGCTAATGTAATTTCTCTACATTCTTCTCCTAAATGGATGGAAACCTAGCTAATGTAATTTCTCTACATTCTTCTCCTAAATGGATGGAAACCTAGCTAATGTAATTTCTCTACATTCTTCTCCTAAATGAATGGAAACCTAGCTAATGTAATTTCTCTACATTCTTCTCCTAAATGAATGGAAACCTAGCTAATGTAATTTCTCTACATTCTTCTCCTAAATGAATGGAAACCTAGCTAATGTAATTTCTCTACATTCTTCTCCTAAATGGATGGAAACCTAGCTAATGTAATTTCTCTACATTCTTCTCCTAAATGAATGGAAACCTAGCTAATGTAATTTCTCTACATTCTTCTCCTAAATGAATGGAAACCTAGCCAATGTAATTTCTCTACATTCTTCTCCTAAATGGATGGAAACCTAGCCAATGTAATTTCTCTACATTCTTCTCCTAAATGGATGGAAACCTAGCTAATGTAATTTCTCTACATTCTTCTCCTAAATGAATGGAAACCTAGCCAATGTAATTTCTCTACATTCTTCTCCTAAATGAATGGAAACCTAGCTAATGTAATTTCTCTACATTCTTCTCCTAAATGGATGGAAACCTAGCTAATGTAATTTCTCTACATTCTTCTCCTAAATGGATGGAAACCTAGCTAATGTAATTTCTCTACATTCTTCTCCTAAATGGATGGAAACCTAGCTAATGTAATTTCTCTACATTCTTCTCCTAAATGGATGCAAACCTAGCTAATGTAATTTCTCTACATTCTTCTCCTAAATGAATGGAAACCTAGCTAATGTAATTTCTCTACATTCTTCTCCTAAATGAATGGAAACCTAGCTAATGTAATTTCTCTACATTCTTCTCCTAAATGGATGGAAACCTAGCTAATGTAATTTCTCTACATTCTTCTCCTAAATGAATGGAAACCTAGCTAATGTAATTTCTCTACATTCTTCTCCTAAATGAATGGAAACCTAGCTAATGTAATTTCTCTACATTCTTCTCCTAAATGGATGGAAACCTAGCTAATGTAATTTCTCTACATTCTTCTCCTAAATGGATGGAAACCTAGCCAATGTAATTTCTCTACATTCTTCTCCTAAATGGATGGAAACCTAGCTAATGTAATTTCTCTACATTCTTCTCCTAAATGAATGGAAACCTAGCCAATGTAATTTCTCTACATTCTTCTCCTAAATGGATGGAAACCTAGCTAATGTAATTTCTCTACATTCTTCTCCTAAATGGATGGAAACCTAGCCAATGTAATTTCTCTACATTCTTCTCCTAAATGGATGGAAACCTAGCCAATGTAATTTCTCTACATTCTTCTCCTAAATGGATGGAAACCTAGCTAATGTAATTTCTCTACATTCTTCTCCTAAATGGATGGAAACCTAGCTAATGTAATTTCTCTACATTCTTCTCCTAAATGGATGGAAACCTAGATAATGTAATTTCTCTACATTCTTCTCCTAAATGGATGGAAACCTAGCTAATGTAATTTCTCTACATTCTTCTCCTAAATGGATGGAAACCTAGCCAATGTAATTTCTCTACATTCTTCTTCTAAATGCTTACAGTGAACTGCTGTTGATGGGTTTAACCTATGCAGTCACTGCAGTACCAAGCCCTTGTATTTATCAGGACGCGAGTCAACGAGACATATACACTAAGTTCTATGCATAGTCCCTTTACCCCTACAACCAGGTACAAATGACCTGGACTGACCTGTACCCATCACCCCTACCTACATGTACAAATGACCTGGACTGACCTGTACCCATCACCCTACCTACATGTACAAATGACCTGGACTGACCTGTACCCATCACCCTACCTACATGTACAAATGACCTGGACTGACCTGTACCCATCACCCTACCTACATTTACATATTACCTGGACTGACCTGTACCCATCACCCCACCTACATTTACAAATTACCTGTACCCATCACCCTACCTACATGTACATATTACCTGGACTGACCTGTACCCATCACCCCACCTACATTTACAAATTACCTGTACCCATCACCCTACCTACATGTACATATTACCTGGACTGACCTGTACCCATCACCCTACCTACATGTACATATGACCTGGAACCGTACCCATCACCCTACCTACATGTACATATGACCTGGAACCGTACCCATCACCCTACCTACATGTACATATGACCTGGAACCGTACCCATCACCCTACCTACATGTACATATGACCTGGAACCGTACCCATCACCCTACCTACATGTACATATGACCTGGAACCGTACCCATCACCCTACCTACATGTACATATTACCTGGACTGACCTGTACCCATCACCCCACCTACATGTACATATGACCTGGAACCGTACCCATCACCCCACCTACATGTACATATGACCTGGAACCGTACCCATCACCCCTACCTACATGTACATATGACCTGGAACCGTACCCATCACCCCACCTACATGTACAAATGACCTGGAACCGTACCCATCACCCCTACCTACATGTACATATGACCTGGAACCGTACCCATCACCCCACCTACATGTACATATTACCTGGACCAGTACCCATCACCCCTACCTACATGTACATATGACCTGGAACCGTACCCATCACCCTACCTACATGTACATATGACCTGGAACCGTACCCATCACCCTACCTACATGTACATATGACCTGGAACCGTACCCATCACCCCACCTACATGTACATATTACCTGGACCAGTACCCATCACCCCACCTACATGTACATATTACCTGGACCAGTACCCATCACCCCTACCTACATGTACATATTACCTGGACCAGTACCCATCACCCCTACCTACATGTACATATTACCTGGACCAGTACCCATCACCCCTACCTACATGTACATATTACCTGGACCAGTACCCATCACCCCTACCTACATGTACATATGACCTGGAACCGTACCCATCACCCTACCTACATGTACATATGACCTGGAACCGTACCCATCACCCTACCTACATGTACATATGACCTGGAACCGTACCCATCACCCCACCTACATGTACATATTACCTGGACCAGTACCCATCACCCCACCTACATGTACATATTACCTGGACCAGTACCCATCACCCCTACCTACATGTACATATTACCTGGACCAGTACCCATCACCCCTACCTACATGTACATATTACCTGGACCAGTACCCATCACCCCTACCTACATGTACATATGACCTGGAACCGTACCCATCACCCTACCTACATGTACATATGACCTGGAACCGTACCCATCACCCCTACCTACATGTACATATGACCTGGAACCGTACCCATCACCCCTACCTACATGTACATATGACCTGGAACCGTACCCATCACCCCTACCTACATGTACATATGACCTGGAACCGTACCCATCACCCCTACCTACATGTACATATTACCTGGAACCGTACCCCCTATTACCTGGAACCGTACCCCCTGTATACAGCCTCTTTATTGTTATTTTACTGTGTTCATTTTTACTTTAGTTGATTTGGTAAATATTTTCTTAAACTCTTTCTTGAACTGCATTGTTGGTTAAGGGCTTGTAAGTAAAGCATTTCACAGTAAGGTCTACACTGTTGGTTAAGGGCTTGTAAGTGAGCCTTTCACACTAAGGTCTACTACACCTGTTGTATTCGGCGCATGTGACAAAGTTTGATTTGATTTAATTTTGATTTGAAGTTTGTCTATTATAATTCTAGCTGTCCTAAGTTATAATGACAGTTCTATAAAGTCAATATCAAGCAGTCAGTGAACAGTTTCTTATTGTGAGATTAAAAGTGACAGTTTTAATTAAGGCTTCTGTTCCCCTGCAGTGGGTTCTGAAGAACTGAGCAATGCCTCTCAACCAATCTCACTGTATGTAAACACAAATATCAGATGCCATGTGACACATCCTTCTAACTAACAAGAAAACTAACAAGGGGCCAGGAATTCCCCACAATTAATACCTGCTATTTTCCTGATTCATCTACCTCACCCCTAGCGATAAGATAGCAGGAGAAAGAGAGGGATAATTAGCCGAAGTAAATATGTGATAGCACTATGGTGTAATAGGGGACAGGTCTTGTTTCAGGTGATTCGCCGTGAGTGTGTTCTGTGATTAGTCGTAGGGAAATGACGAGCTCTGAGCCACCACTTCATTTAGCAGATGACAAACACAAAGGGTTTTCTCTGTTGCCTGTCAGATTCAAAAGAGCCAGCTCCCTTTTGTGACAAACTCAGTTTGCTGTTTAATTTAGGAGTGGAGTCCCTGGGCAGAGAGAGAGAGACAGAGAGAGAGAGAGAGAGACAGAGAGAGAGAGACAGAGAGAGAGAGACAGAGAGAGAGAGACAGAGAGAGAGAGAGAGAGAGAGACAGGAGAGAGAGAGACAGAGAGAGAGAGAGACAAAGACAGAGGGGCGGGCTGCTGCACAGTCAGAGAGGCGGTCGTACTGTAGGTATAGGTACACTGCCTCAAGAGGAGTATTAAGTCCCCCCAAGAGAGGAATGAAACAAACAGCCTCCTGTGTGATTCAAACGGAGGGATGACAGGCGCGCGTGTGTGACCCTGGTTTCCTGTTGCTCGGACCAGTGTCAGCGCTACATTAATTAAAGAGAGGGAGCTGGCAGGTGGCTACTGAGGCACCACTGGTAATTGGCCCCCTTATTCTCGGTCTCACTTGCTCCCTCTGCTTCCCTCTCCCTCTCACAAACCCCCAGTCTCTCCTCCTATCCCTCATCCCTCTCTACCTCCGTTTCAAACCCACAGTCTTTTTCGCTCTGTCGTTTCCCGGAGACGTGCCACTGGGCCGAGACGTGGCACTGGGCAGGCAGAAAAGCAGTCTTTGAGGAATAATGATTAAAATAGAGGGAGAGATGTTTCCACAGATCTGATGGCTAATGACTGATGGCTGCCCGACTTTCAGTGCGCGTGTGTGTGTGTGTGTGTGTGCGCGCGCGTGTGCGTGTGTCTCGTCGGAATATTTTGAAATGAAAACGGGACGCAGCCTAAACTCCTTGGTCCTGTATAAACCTGCTGTATGTAACATATTGTGTGCTATAGCTTGGAAAATAAATGAATATGACACTGGATGACAACATAATGATGTTTGATTCCAACATTAGGGCTGTTTTCCTAAAGAAATTAAATCAGCTTCGTGTTTTGTTTCCTTGCCACGATACTAACGAGTATTGTAATACTGGCATCTTCTGGGCCTAGTGTGTGTGTGTGTGTGTGTGTGTGTGTGTGTGTGTGTCACAGGATTCCCCACTAGAGCCACTAATGACCAGGGGGTGAGGAAGGAAGGGTGTATGTGAGAATGTTTCTATAAGAAGATAAACTACATGTTGGTGAATGAGAGAGAGAAAGAGGGCGGAGAGAGGGAGGGTGTGTGTGTATAGGAACCATTTTAAAAGCCTATGTACGAGAGGGTGTGTGTGTGTATAGGAACCATTTTAAAAGCCTATGTACGAGAGGGTGTGTGTGTATAGGAACCATTTTAAAATACTATGTACGAGAGGGTGTGTGTATGGGAACCATTTTAAAATACTATGTACGAGAGGGTGTGTGTGTATAGGAACCATTTTAAAAGCCTATGTACGAGAGGGTGTGTGTGTGTATAGGAACCATTTTAAAATACTATGTACGAGAGGGTGTGTGTGTATAGGAACCATTTTAAAAGCCTATGTACGAGAGGGTGTGTGTATAGGAACCATTTTAAAAGCCTATGTACGAGAGGGTGTGTGTGTATAGAAACCATTTTAAAAGCCTATGTACGAGAGGGTGTGTGTATAGGAACCATTTTAAAATACTATGTACGAGAGGGTGTGTGTATAGGAACCATTTTAAAATACTGTGCATGTGTTTGTGTGTGTGTTAATCAAATTAAACTTTATTGATACACAGATTAGAAGGTGTTATTGCAGGTGCAGTGAAATGTTGTGTTTGTAGCTTCAACAGTACAGGAATAATACCTAGCAATTCGTTCTGAGAGGTTTTTAAACAACTAATTGACTGACGTTGGTTTACATTATTATTTTTCTTATTACATTTATTTTGTAAATATTTTTTTTGGGGGGTGAGGTCAATTGGCACATTTTCTCAGTTTCTCTAGTGATGAATCAGATCAAGCCCAAACTGTGTGATGTATTAGGGTGTTGTAGTTACCAACAGGCCAAAATGCTACATAGTTTAGCTCAAAAAAAACTTGGTTATTAACTACAATGACCATAATCCATTGCGTGCCTACTTGTCCGGTCTGTCTTTTACGCCTTTACGAATGAACGATCGAGGGATAGAGAGCAGTTGCTTCACGAGGTATCTCTACGTGAAAATACATGATCTAAGTTATTGATAGTTGGTATTCAGCAGTCATAAAAGTATGCCTTATTTACTCTGAAGAACTCTACTAAAATAGTGATTTTCTTAGCCAGCAGCTCTATCAAGATGAGACGATGACGTGGAATGAAATAACAAAGTCATTAAATAAAACAAAGGTAATATACACAACAAGTGGAATATTTTATTAAAGTAAAGTAAACGTGAGGGATAATAAGTGATGCAGTACTGGGGCAGTCACTACCATCACGGGACTTTAATTCATAGTTTTATTCTGTGTTGTTACACCATTCAACCCACACAATGCATAGTGCATTGTCTAAACCGAAATCTGTGATTATCTTTTGTAATAATCGAACCGACATCAAAAAGCACTACTAGCAATACAAAACAATACAAACATAATCCAAAAAAGTTCAAAGAAATGAATAAATATTATATATAATGCAGTATTATATATAATGTGACTAGAATACAGTAAATCCATATGAAGTGTGTGTGTACACGTGTGTGTACGTGTGTGTGTGTGTGTGTGTGTGTGTGTGTGTGTACGTGTGTGTGTCTCTCTCTCTACTCACCACGTCACTGGGCAGGTTCTGCAGGTCATTCTGGGGACTCTCTAGTGTGTTGGTGTCAACGTTTAGTATCACTACATCCTCCAACGACCTGCTACGCACTCTCTGAGAGAAGAAACACAGGTTGTCAGCACACATACACCACAATCCTGTTGTTACTCCCTCCTAAAACAGTTTGAAAATATACATCTCCACCTCCATGTCAGACCCAACACAAATGTATTCATGTCAGGGTTTTTAATGGACCCAGAACTCAATACAGAACAATATAATAGCCTGTATTTTTACTGTTGTTTTTATTTCTTTACTTACCTATTGTTCACCTAATACCTTTTTTTGCACTATTGGTTAGACCCTGTAAGTAAGCATTTCACTGTAAGGTCTACTACACTGATGTATTCAGCATTTCACTGTAAGGTCTACTACACTGTTGTATTCAGCATTTCACTGTAAGGTCTACTACACCTGTTGTATTCAGCATTTCACTGTAAGGTCTACTACACCTGTTGTATTCAGCATTTCACTGTAAGGTCTACTACACCTGTTGTATTCAGCATTTCACTGTGAGGTCTACTACACTTGTTGTATTCAGCATTTCACTGTAAGGTCTACTACACCTGTTGTATTCAGCATTTTACTGTAAGGTCTACTACACCTGTTGTATTCAGCATTTCACTGTAAGGTCTACTACACCTGATGTATTCAGCATTTCACTGTAAGGTCTACCTATACCTGTTGTATTCGGCATTTCACTGTAAGGTCTACTACACCTGTTGTATTCGGCATTTCACTGTAAGGTCTACCTACACCTGTTGTATTCGGCATTTCACTGTAAGGTCTACTACACCTGTTGTATTCAGCATTTCACTGTAAGGTCTACTACACCTGTTGTATTCAGCATTTCACTGTAAGGTCTACTACACCTGTTGTATTCAGCATTTCACTGTAAGGTCTACTACACCTGTTGTATTCAGCATTTCACTGTGAGGTCTACTACACCTGTTGTATTCAGCATTTCACTGTAAGGTCTACTACACCTGTTGTATTCAGCAT
Organism: Oncorhynchus mykiss; assembly: GCF_013265735.2. Taxonomy (NCBI): domain Eukaryota; kingdom Metazoa; phylum Chordata; class Actinopteri; order Salmoniformes; family Salmonidae; genus Oncorhynchus; species Oncorhynchus mykiss. Next base: position 91,466,302 of record NC_048569.1, on the reverse strand, counting down.
TTCACTGTAAGGTCTACTACACCTGTTGTATTCGGCGCACGTGACAAATAAACTTTGATTTGATTTAATAAAAGTCACACAGACCTGTTTCATTAGCAGTAACCCACGTGTTTGTCTTACAACCAGATATAGACTGACTGACAAGTAACATTTAAAAACTACAGTCATCACAACTCCATACACACAGAAATATACACCAAAATGAGGAAAAACAAACAGAAATACACTCTGCATTAGTCTGCTGTGCTGATAGTTACAAACCATACTATTATGACTGCTGTGCTGATAGTTACAATGTGTGTGTGTGTGTGTGTGTGGGGGGGGGGGGGGGGTGGATCTCTACATTGTCACTTCGGTCTGTGACAGTCAGGGATATGGAGGCTCTCATATACACAATCACATAGTTACGCACACACACACGCAAACTCCCGCACACACACACAAGTAGATGAGCAAGCATACAGGCACATACACACACAGTCATATACAATATGTCACAGTGTCGGCTGAGGAGGCTTGCATGCTGATCTGGTCTAATTATGCGGTGCAGGAGAGAGGGTCTGTCACTGGCACGGTGTGTGATAAATACTGCTGCCGTCACGTACGGCACACACACACACACACACACACACACACACCCTCTGATCTGAAATCCTGCAGCCTTGAACTGTAACAGTGGGATTAAAATGGATTTGATTGAGATTTTTTTGTCAACGATCTACACAACACAGTATAGAACAAAGTGAAAGAAAAATTCTAACTTTTCTTTAAATGAATGGAAAATAAAAACCCATAATATATTTTGATTAAATAAGTATTCAACTCCAATACAACTCTGTTAGAATCACCTTTGTCAGTGATTACAGCTGTGAGTCTTTCTGGGTAAGTCTCTAAGAGCTTTGCACACCTGGATTGTACAATTTGTAAGATACCATTGCTAGACAGACATTTCTTGCCATAGCTTTTCGAGCCAATATAAGTCAAAACTGTACCCAGGCCACTAAGGAACAACGATCAATGACATCTTGGTAAGCAACTCCTGTGTATATTTGACCTTGTGTTTTAGCTAGCAATGCTGCTGAAAGGTGAATTTTTCTCCCAGTGTCTGTTGAAAAGCAGACTGAACCAAGTTTTCCTCGAGGACGTTGCCTGTGCTTAGTTCTATTCCATTTATTTTTATCCTAAAAAAAAACGAACTTATTCCTTGCTGATGACAAGCATACCTATAACATGATGCAGCCTCCACCTTGCTTAAAAAAAAAATGAAGAGTGGTACTCAGTAATGTGTTGTATTTGGATTTGCCCCAAACATAACGCTTTGTTTTCAGGACAAACAGGATGCTTACACCATCCAAAGTGTAATTAATAACTGCACCATGCTCAAGGTGATATTAAATGTCTGTTTTTTTATTTAATTTGATCCATCTACCAATAGTTGCCCTTCTTTGCGAACCACTGGATAACCTGATCTAATCTGTGCTTAAAATTCACTGCTTGAACATACAGATAATTGTATGTGTGTGGTGAAGAGACTGGGTGGTCATTTAAAAAATCATGTTAACCATTTTATTACTGCACACAGAGTCAATGCAACTTATGTGCCTTGTTAAGCACACGTTTACTCCTGAAGTTTAGGCTTGCCATAACAAAAGGGTTGAATGCCTCCCGAATGGTGAAACTACAGACCCGGGTTCGATCCCAGGCTGTGTTGCCTGTGGCTCAGTGCACGCTGACACGGTCACCAGGTGTATGGCGTTACCTCCGACACATTGGTGCGGCTGGCTTCCAGCGTAAGCGAGCAGTGCGTCAAGAAGCAGAGTGGCTTGGCAGGGTCGTGTTTCGGAGGACGCTTGGCTCTCGACATTCGCCTCTCCCGAGTACGGGAGTTGCAGCGATGGGACAAGACTAGAGGTCGACCGATTAATCGGAATGGCTGATTAATTAGGGCCGATTTCAAGTTTTCATAACAAATCGATTTTTTTTAACCTTTATTTAACTAGGCAAGTCAATTAAGAACACATTCTTATTTTCAATGACGGCCTAGGAATGGTGGGTTAACTGCCTTGTTCAGGGGCAGAACGACAGATTTTTACCTTGTCAGCTCGGGGATTCGATCTTGCAACCTTCCGGTTAATAGTCCAACGCTCTAACCACCTGCCTTACATTGCACTCTACGAGGAGCCAGCGTGGCAGGCTGACTACCTGTTACGCGAGTGCAGCAAGAAGCCAAGGTAAGATGCTAGCTAGCATTAAACTTATCTTATAAAAAAACAATCAATCTTAACATAATCACTAGTTAACTACACATGGTTGATGATATTACTAGTTTACCTAGCATGTCCTGCGTTGCATATAATCGATGCGGTGCCTGTTAATTTATCATCGAATCACAGCCTACTTCACCAAACGGGTGATGATTTAACAAGTTGTACCTAACCATAAACATCAATGCCTTTCTTAAAATCAATACACAAGTATATTTTTTTAAACCTGCATATTTATTTAAAATAAATTAATGTTAGCAGGCAATATTAACTGGGGAAATTGTGTCGCTTCTCTTGCGTTCCGTGCAGTCAGGGTATATACAGCAGTTTGGGCCGCCTGGCTCTGTGTGAAGACCCATTTCTTCCAGACAAAGACCATAATTAATTTGCCAGAATTGTACTTAATTATGATATAACATTGAAGGTTGTACAATGTATATTATATACCATATTAATGACCCAAGGCTCGTATTTCTGTGTGTTATGTTATAATTAAGTCTATGATTTGATAGAGCAGTCTGACTGAGCGTAGGTACGCAGCAGCAGGCTCGTAAGCATTCATTCAAACAGCACTTTTGTGTGTTTGCCAGCAGCTCTTCGCTGTGCTTCAAGCATTGAGCAGTTAATGACGTCAAGCCTATCAACTCCCGAGATTAGGCTGGTGTAACCGATGTGAAACAGCTAGCTAGTTAGCGGGGTGCGCGCTAATTGCGTTTCAATCGGTGATGTCACTCGCTCTAAGACCTTGAAGTAGTTGTTCCCCTTGCTCTGCAAGGGCCGCGGCTTTTGTGGAGCGATGGGTAATGATGCTTCGAGGGTGGCTGTTGTCGATGTGTTCCTGGTTCGAGCCCAGGTAGGGGCGAGGAGAGAGGCGGAAGCTATACTGTTACACTGGCAATACTAAAGTGCCTATAAGAATATCCAATAGTCAAAGGTATATGAAATAAAAAGAAATAGTCCTATAATTCCTATTTCTCCTAGAGAAATAGTCCTATAATAACTACAACCTAAAACATCTTACCTGGGAATATTGAAGACTCTTGTTAAAAGGAACCACCAGCTTTCATATGTTCTCGTGTTCTGAGCAAGGAACTTAAACTTGGCTTTTTTACATGGCACATATTGCACTTTTACTTTCTTCTCCAACACTTTTTTTTTGCATTATTTAAACAAAATTGAACATGTGTCATTATTTACTTGAGGCTAAATTGATTTTATTGGTGTATTATATTAAGTTAAAATAAGTGTTCATTCAGTATTGTTGTAATTGTCATTATTACAAATAAATAAATATATATATTTTTTTTAAAGTCTGATTAATCGGTATCAGCTTTTTTTGGTCCTCCAATAATCAGTATCGGTATCAGCGTTGAAAAATCATAATCGGTCGACCTCTAGACAAGACTGTTACTACCAATTGGAAATCAAGAAATTGGGGAGAAAAGGTAAAAAATAATAATTCAAAAATAAGGGTTGAATGCTTGCTTATTGACCGAAGACATTTCAGCTTTGCATTTTTAACTTTTCATTTTTAACTAATCTCTAAACATTTCTAAAAACAGAACTCCACTTCGACATTATGGGGTATTGTGTGTAGATCAGTGACAAAACGTATCAATTTAACCCATTTCAAATGCAGGCTGTAACACAACAAAATGTTGTTCCGGAGGCACAGTAATTGCGTCATACCATCCATACGGTGCCTTCGACCACATCTTCAGATCAACCATAAACTGGATTTAAGGATAAAATACAAATCTAATCCTTGATTCACACATGAATTGTCTGAGAAATTACAATAAATAAATGGAGCTTGGGCTAAGGATAGACTGAATGATACTACGTCTGATTGGCAGTCCTTCAGACATTTGGGAAATAAATGTCTATCTCTGGTTAGACAAGTGAAATGAACATATTTATTTTAATTGTGTATCAGAGAGGGGTGGTAAATCCAGCCAACTTCTGGAAAGTGGTCAAATCTTTGAAACAAAACTCCACCCCCTCGTTGCCCCAGCAGGTTTTGAAAGCCTCTGGTCCCATACGAGACAATTTGGGAAATGTGTAGTACTTTTAGTAACCATTTTACTTCCTCTGGCCACTTGTTTGAAAGGATAGTCTATGGAAATATATCTCATTCCACTAGAGGGAGTCCTTTAGTCACCTGCTGCTCTAATAGACTCACATACTACATTTCTATTTGAACAGTTTGATGTCTATGATGTATTAAGTAGATTTTTTAAGCAAACAGCTGGAGGCAGGGCTTTCTCCTATAGAGCTCCATTTTTATGGAACGGTCTGCCTACCCATGTCAGAGACGCAAACTCGGTCTCAACCTTTAAGTCTCTACTGAAGACTCATCTCTTCAGTGGGTCATATGATTGAGTGTAGTCTGGCCCAGGAGTGGGAGGGTGAACGGAAAGGCTCTGGAGCAACGAACCACCCTTGCTGTCTCTGCCTGGCCGGTTCCCCTCTTTCCACTGGGATTCTCTGCCTCTAACCCTATTACAGGGGCTGAGTCACTGGCTTTACTGGGGCTCTCTCATGCCGTCCCTGGAGGAGGTGCGTCACCTGAGTGGGTTGAGTCACTGATGTGGTCATCCTGTCTGGGTTGGCGCCCCCCCCCCCCCCCCCCCCCCTTAAGTTGTGCCGTGGCGGAGGTCTTTGTGGGCTATACTCAGCCTTGTCTCAGGATGGTAAGTTGGTGGTTGAAGATATCCCTCTAGTGGTGTGGGGGCTGTGCTTTGGCAAAGTGGGTGGGGTTATATCCTTCCTGTTTGGCCCTGTCCGGGGGTGTCCTCGGAGTGGGCCACAGTGTCTCCTGACCCCTCCTGTCTCAGCCTCCAGTATTTATGCTGCAGTAGTTTATGTGTCGGGGGGCTAGGGTCAGTTTGTTATATCTGGAGTACTTCTCCTGTCCTATTCGGTGTCCTGTGTGAATCTAAGTGTGCGTTCTCTAATTCTCTCCTTCTCTCTTTCTCTTTCTCTCTCTCGGAGGACCTGAGCCCTAGGACCATGCCCCAGGACTACCTGACATGATGACTCCTTGCTGTCCCCAGTCCACCTGGCTGTGCTGCTGCTCCAGTTTCAACTGTTCTGCCTTATAATTATTCGACCATGCTGATCATTTATGAACATTTGAACATCTTGGCCATGTTCTGTTATAATCTCCACCCGGCACAGCCAGAAGAGGACTGGCCATCCCACATATGCTCTCTCTAATTCTCTCTTTCTTTCTCTCTCTCGGAGGACCTGAGCCCTAGGACCATGCCCCAGGAATACCTGACATGATGACTCCTTGCTGTCCCCAGTCCACCTGACTGTGCTGCTGCTCCAGTTTCAACTATTCTGCCTTATTATTATTCGACCATGCTGGTCATTTATGAACATTTGAACATCTTGACCATGTTTTGTTATAATCTCCACCCGGCACAGCCAGAAGAGGACTGGCCACCCCACATAGCCTGGTTCCTCTCTAGGTTTCTTCCTAGGTTTTGGCCTTTCTAGGGAGTTTTTCCTAGCCACCGTGCTTCTTCACCTGCATTGCTTGCTGTTTGGGGTTTTAGGCTGGGTTTCTGTACAGCACTTTGAGATATCAGCTGATGTACGAAGGGCTATATAAAATACATTTGATTGATTTTGATTTGATATTAAGTGCCTTGCTAACGATCGATTTAAAGAAATCCACAGGGGCTGATTCATGTGACTACAGCTCACTGCCCCACGCATTGCTGCACCTTTTAACCTGGAGTTATCTGTAAGATTTGTAAAGCGGCATATGTCCTCCCCCCTACATAAAGGCGGAGATCCTTCTGACTTAGCCCAATCTCCAAGTTATCTTGCCTAGGTCAGGTATTAGAATCCCTGGTAAACTCCCAGTTAAGATCCAAGTTATCTTGCCTAGGTCAGGTATTAGAATCCCTGGTAAACTCCCAGTTAAGATATTTTTAAACTTCTCACTCTATTCTAAATATGCACCAGTCTGGTTTCAGACCTGGACATAGCATTGTTTCAGCCACTATGCTTGTTTTAGATGACGGATGACGGTGTTAAATTGCCTAGATCATGAAAAACATTGTGCTGCCTAAAGTATAGACCTTTCCCAGGCATTCGACACCGTTTACCATTCCCTACTCATTCAAAAATCTGTCTGAAATAAGCCTGGAACAGGAGACTTGCGTTAAGAACTATGACAGACAGAACACAATGTGTGCTTTTTGAAGGTTTATATTTTTTGGGAGAAAAATATTGCCTCTCAAAGAACAGCAGGAAGCAGATTGTCAACTTTCATGCCAGTTCATGACTATGGTGACACCATGCAGCAGCCACTACTCTTAAAACCTTGGATGCCGTTTACAATAACGCCCTTGGCTTTATTACAGGTGACTGTTTTAATACTCCTCACTGCTTCCTGTATCAGAAGGTCGGCTGGACATCACTAAAGTCCAGTACAACACTTCATTACTCCTTTGTTTACAAAGCTCTTCTCCACAAGCTTCCAACATACCTCACTTCCCTGTTGAAAAAACATAAGATACCAAACCCCGTTCGCAGGTTTGGTTACCTCTCGAGGTCCCGCTCGTCCCCACAAAGTTTGTTAAATACGCCTTTAGTTTGAATGGAATTCCTTACAAAACAAATTACACCTGATGGTTCTGATAGGGCAGTTGTTAAATGAGTTCACTGAAGTGTGAAATTATTTCAGCTGATTATTATAACTTGTTGTAATAACCTGATGTAATGTATTTACAACAGTCTGATAGTTGTTAATCTTGCTGTTGCTGTTGTCATGACGTTGGCCTGGGGGTAGGTTTATGACAGTCATAAATACCTCTTCCCCCCTTTTTCCTCTCTCTACCCTACTGATGTTACATTTGCAAACAAAACCCTTGGTTAACATAGAGATTCTGGGAACATCAGAAGGTGGGGGGAAATGAACTATATTCTGGTATTCCGACCAATTGAACATATGCGGTGGTACGTAATGAATATGATGTCAATTCGGTTGTCATCTGAGACATTCTCATCAATGATAAGATGACAAACTCTACAGTGGAAAGTCTACACATCAGAGTTATCCGATTCACATGGAATTGTTGTTCAATTTAAATGTTTGAATATTAAATTATTTGTGATGGGATGAAATGTGATTTTAGCTTCTAAAATGTGAGATTTGGGTTTTCATAAGGTAGGGCTCTGCTCAATCAGTGGCCCGCCCCTGTGAATGGACATGGGCTATAAAACCTTTCAAACATGCCCTCCTCTCCCTTCCTATATAAGTCTTGACGACAATATAACCTCCTGTTCCAAGGATGTGAGGACGACAGTCCGATGTCAGAATGGTTCGGATAATAACTACAGAATGAAGCCAACATCAGCGTGAGCTTGGTTGCGAATGGTATGAACTCTTAACTCTTATTCTCTACAGAAGTGATACCTCCTAGCTGTTGAGTTAGCAACAGCAGCTGCAAACGCAGGTTAGGAAGGAACAGACAGAGTATCCTATCCACCACACAACGACGTTACTACAACGTATCCAATTGACCACCAGAGACATTCTTCAAAGGACAAAGGACTCGGTTTGGCAACACGGCCTTCCATCTACCACCAACCTACTGAAGCGCAGCTCAGAGTAAATATTTATTGCGGTAATTTAGAATGCAAAAGATACTGTATTTACGATAGCACAGCTTCGCCCTTTGTTCCTCAGTCTTCCCGCTCTTTCACTCAAACCCAGCCCTTCTCTTTTGTGTAACCAGCTGTCATATCTGTTCCGTCCGCTAGGGACGTTTTCCTTTATGGCATAATTTGTAATCAAGTTATGATTTAATGATGTGTATGTGTAATTCTGTGTGATTAGTTAGGTATTTAGTAAATAAATAATTAAACCCAACTTTGAATTGCTGATTCAACTTGTTATCCAGGGTTCGTGCAGATAACCAAGAATTTACAACTTTCAGATGAGACTGAATTAAGATGACGATTAATATTGACTGCTATTGATGTAAAATATTATTAGGTCTTCAAGAGTTTATTCGGAAGATAACAGCTCTATAAATATTATTTCGTGGTTCCCCGACTCTCTAGTTAATTACATTTACATGATTAGCTCAATCGGGTAATATTAATTACGGAGAAATTATTTTATAGAATAGCATGTCATTTCACTTAATCCGGCATAGCCAAAGACACGACACTGTATTGATGTTATGTTTGTCCTCAGGGCACCATTGTAAATAAGACACTGACCTCAATTGGTCTCCCCTCAATTAATAAAAGTTAATAAAATAATTATAAAACACAGTGATAGATCTACTTCCGCCCAACAGACCAGATCTCAATAATGAAGCACAAAAGCTCTTTGTCTTGAGGAAACTCTGTCCCTGTCTTTCCCTGTCTTTGTTGCTCCTGTCTCTGTCTTTGTCTTGAGGAAACTCTGTCCCTGTCTTTCCCTGTCTTTGTTGCTCCTGTCTCTGTCTCTGTCTTTGTCTTGAGGAAACTATTTTCCTGTCATTCCCTGTCTTTGTTGCTCCTGTCTCTGTCTCTGTCTTTGTCTTGAGGAAACTCTTTTCCTGTCATTCCCTGTCTTTGTTGCTCCTGTCTCTGTCTTTGTCTTGAGGAAACTCTTTTCCTGTCATTCCCTGTCTTTGTTGCTCCTGTCTCTGTCTTTGTCTCTGTCTATTTCTGTATTTCTGGTAAGCAGGCACACAACAGAGACAGAGAGAGAGAGAGAGAGAGAGAGAGAGAGAGAGAGAGAGAGAGAGAGAGAGAGAGAGAGAAAAGGAACAACATTGTCAACATTCTTTCATATTTGTTCCCAGTGTTGGATGCGTCAAAATAAATATTGCATCATTAAAATTCCAAATAGTGTGGAGAATTTAACAGCTTCATTAATTTACACAGCTGCAATCCACTCCACAGTACAACTGTCCATATCCCCTCCACAGTGACAAATATGTTTAAATACTAGATATAAAAATATAGAAAAGGAAAAAACACTTAATGAATTGAAATCAAATATAGTGGGGCAGATTCAGAATCAGACTATGATGAAGATGTAATATGATGTGAGTGTGACGTACCTCGAGCAGGCTGAGATGAACTCCTACCAGGTATGGCATGGGGGCACTATGGACGGAATCATTTGAAAGAAGGATTTGAGTCAGGACTAAAATTATTCAAGATAATGACTACTTGAAATGATTATTGTAATTGGGACAAATATGGTCAAATAAAGATCAGATAAACATAAGCAACAAGTAAAATAAACATGTTTTTAGTTATTACAATGATGTTACTGTGTCTTCAGCAAAACAATCCTCTACTTCAGATAATTGCCTACAAATAACGCTATTTACTTATCCTTTTCCAACTGAGACCATTACAACTGTAACGAGACATACAGTATATACTGTTATTCATAAATCAAGCCTCAGAGCTGTCCTTGTAACCCAATCAGCTAGCGGCAGAGAGGACCAGGAGGACATGCCTGCACCGTCTAACATCATTAACGCCTCACACACTTCCCCGAAACGACCACCGCCAGCTCTCAACCAGGAAAACCGCATTACTCTGACTGGGGAACGTCACTAGTCTCGAGGCTTGGCAGGGCAGGGCTGGGAGTGTGTGTGGGTCCGATTGTGTTCTGTGGCCGCTGCCTCAATCAGGTTAGCTGATTTAATATGTTCTGTTCTTTCTCTGTAACAGCTGGTCTGCTATAGGTCTGTCACAATACTGTAACCGCTATCCCTTGCAGACACACAGACACACGGTGCTGGAGTCATGGTATAAGACATGGTTAACTCTGTTTGAGACGGTGTATTTGACGGAGGGTACACCCATTATTATTATTATTATTATATCAAAACATGATCAGTATTGAAGGGATACGTCGGTATCTTAGCAACGTGGCTTTTTATCTACTTCCCCAGAGTCCGATCAACTCCTGGTTAACAGTTTTATGTCTCTGCATCCAGTATAAAGGAAGTTAAAGGTAGTTTCACGAGCCAACGCTAACTAGTGTGACTGGAAGTCTATGGGTATATCTACTAGTGGGCTGGGAATCACATTTAGATGACAGTGAACAACAGCTCTTACACGATGCACAAACATTACAGTAAACTTATATGAATTAAATATTCTACTATATACTATATTCTACTATGATAATGAATATAAATACAGTATGTTATGTCAGTGGCTGTGTCAAATTATGGCACTGACTCTCAGAAATCCATAGGTTATGTTCTGGATCGATCGACCTAATTTAGGATAAATTGTGTGTAAATATGTCTTCAGTCAACGTCAAGTCAGACTAGTTAGATTAGTGTTGGATTCAGTCAACGTCCAAGTCAGACTAGTTAGATTAGTGTTGGATTCAGTCAACGTCCAGTCAGACTAGTTAGATTAGTGTTGGATTCAGTCAACGTCCAGTCAGACTAGTTAGATTAGTGTTGGATTCAGTCAACGTCCAGTCAGACTAGTTAGATTAGTGTTGGATTCAGTCAACGTCCAAGTCAGACTAGTTAGATTAGTGTTGGATTCAGTCAACGTCCAGTCAGACTAGTTAGATTAGTGTTGGATTCAGTCAACGTCCAGTCAGACTAGTTAGATTAGTGTTGGATTCAGTCAACGTCCAGTCAGACTAGTTAGATTAGTGTTGGATTCAGTCAACGTCCAGTCAGACTAGTTAGATTAGTGTTGGATTCAGTCAACGTCCAGTCAGACTAGTTAGGTTAGTGTTGGATTCAGTCAACGTCCAGTCAGACTAGTTAGATTAGTGTTGGATTCAGTCAACGTCCAGTCAGACTAGTTAGAATAGTGTTGGATTCAGTCAACGTCCAAGTCAGACTAGTTAGATGAGTGTTGGATTCAGTCAACGTCCAGTCAGACTAGTTAGATTAGTGTTGGATTCAGTCAACGTCCAGTCAGACTAGTTAGATTAGTGTTGGATTCAGTCAACGTCCAGTCAGACTAGTTAGATTAGTGTTGGATTCAGTCAACGTCCAGTCAGACTAGTTAGATTAGTGTTGGATTCAGTCAACGTCCAGTCAGACTAGTTAGATTAGTGTTGGATTCAGTCAACGTCCAGTCAGACTAGTTAGATTAGTGTTGGATTCAGTCAACGTCCAGTCAGACTAGTTAGATTAGTGTTGGATTCAGTCAACGTCCAAGTCAGACTAGTTAGATTAGTGTTGGATTCAGTCAACGTCCAGTCAGACTAGTTAGATTAGTGTTGGATTCAGTCAACGTCCAGTCAGACTAGTTAGATTAGTGTTGGATTCAGTCAACGTCCAAGTCAGACTAGTTAGATTAGTGTTGGATTCAGTCAACGTCCAGTCAGACTAGTTAGATTAGTGTTAGATTCAGTCAACGTCCAGTCAGACTAGTTAGATGAGTGTTGGATTCAGTCAACGTCCAGTCAGACTAGTTAGATTAGTGTTGGATAAGTGAAGACATGGACAGATTGCTGCCAACAGAATCAAATAGAAAGACCATTCACACGGTTCATTACGGAGCAAAACCTCACTGGGTAATAATGTGAGAGGAATGAGAAGAGGGCGGTGAATGTGCGTCCATTAGCTGAGTCTTACCAGCAGTAGTCCAGGAGATGTGGAGGCAGTACAGGGATGTAGATGTGTTGCCAGTACATGGGGTACAACATGGCAGCTGAACCGTGGACACACGCTGTTAACTACGGAGAGACGAGAGGGACAAACACAACACAATATATTATAATAGAGACCCTCGAGGACAGAACTACCACTGGTTTTCATTTTAAAGGTAGATTCAGCAAGAGAACAAATGTCATCTTGCTAAATGTACCTTTAAGAAGCTTCACATTTTAAGGAAACACCAAAATATTTAAAACCAAAGCACAGAGTATTGTATTGTAAATGCTGTTGGGGGAAGAGACTGTATGATCCGTTGTGTTACTGCTGCCAACGTATACCTCCCAACGAACCCCGTTAGTCAACACGGAACCCCGTTAGTCAACACGGAACCCCGTTAGTCAACACGGAACCCCGTTAGTCAACACGGAACCCCGTTAGTCAACACGAACCCCGTTAGTCAACACGGAGCCCCGTTAGTCAACACGGAGCCCGTTAGTCAACACGGAGCCCCGTTAGTCAACACGGAGCCCCGTTAGTCAACACGGAGCCCCGTTAGTCAACACGGAGCCCCGTTAGTCAACACGGAGCCCCGTTAGTCAACACGGAGCCCCGTTAGTCAACACGGAGCCCCGTTAGTCAACACGGAGCCCCGTTAGTCAACACGGAACCCCGTTAGTCAACACGGAACCCCGTTAGTCAACACGGAACCCCGTTAGTCAACACGGAACCCCGTTAGTCAACATGAACCCCGTTAGTCAACATGAACCCTGTTCGTCAACACTGAACCCTGTCAGTCAACACTGAACCCTGTCAGTCAACACTGAACCCTGTCAGTCAACACTGAACCCTGTCAGTCAACACTGAACCCTGTCAGTCAACATGAACCATGTTAGTCAACATGAAGAGAACTAGACAGAAGACAAGTTGATTTTAGTTTTAGGATATAATGTCAAATGACAGAGAGGTCATTTATATCACTTGACCACCTAGTTATTGTAATGACCTAGACACACACGCGCACACACCCACACTCACGTGCACACACTCACGTGCACACACACGGGCAGGCTCGCTAGCTCATCCTGCAGATTAAAATAACATGATTAAATATGGAAAGACAACAGTGGTCTGAGGGCTCCGTGGGGACTTCATTAGGGCAAATTGCCAAAGAATGAAACATGAGTCAGCCAAGAGAGACCGTTAACACTAGCGCTACGGGCTGGGTCAATACCCCTGGGACCTGGGAGAAGCCGCTCCGCTTGGAGACTTCACAGCAAAGTGTGAACCGCACACACACACACACACACGCACACACTACCAGGAGACCTCTTGCCAACTAGCCAGCCAATGTCAACTGGCTGGAGAGCAAGCGAAAGCGGCCAAGCTTGGAGACTTAACTGAACTGATGCAAAGAGCACCCCCTTTAAAGAAAGATCCTGAACGCCTGCGTAGCCTTAACAGATGAGCAGTGTGTGTGTGTGTGTGTGTGTGTCTGTCTGTCTGTGTGTGTTTCTGTGTGTGTCTGTGTGTGTGTGTCTGTGTGTGTGTGTCTGTGTGTGTGTGTGTGTGTGTGTGTGTGTGTGTGTGTGTGTGTGTATGTGTGTGTGTGTATGTGTGTGTTTTGGGGCAGGGAGGTTCAACCTTTTCATTTGTCATTAATAGAGAGAGGCCGCTATCATTTATTTTCCTAGAGTCAGACCATCGTTAAGGCTTTAATCAACTTTTAATTGGTGTCTTGCTCCAAATATCTGCATATGCATATTCACTCTCTGCCTCCTTCAAATAAAATACAACAATGCTACAGTCTTGTCAGATTTAATTCCCCAGCAAACATTTTTCTTTCTAAGGAGGAAATAAATCAATTGTATGAATATTAATGAGAGGGTGTATCAGTTGGAGAAAGGAGAGTATATCAAAGCTGTGTTGCCCTTCTCCCCCTTCTAGTAAACGGTGACAGTATAAACCTATTAAATAATGATGAAGAGAGGTCATTGGATCAGCGGTGGAGGGCCTCTCGTCATTCGCAGGCCCTCCTCAGGGAGACAGAGACAGAGGAGGGCTCACCCGTTGGTACCAGGAGGTAATGGGACAGAAAAACTAGCTAACCAACTCCAATTATCTCAGCCACACTGAGGTTTCAAGGTAAGCTTCACTTAGCTCCCAATTGGCCTGCTTCACTCCCAGGTTAAAAGACAAGAGGTACTATCTCTCACTTCTAAGGACGGGGGAGACGAGAGGGTGGGGGTTCTACTGAAACCAAGAAAAACATTAAAAAAACTAGAATTAGATATGATGTGCTCCTCCTCCCTACAGACCTACTCGTCAGGAAGAAGATACGGTTGTAGAAAAGGAATGGCACACATATTTCCTCTCAAATCTAACTCCAAACAACCCGTATCTACAGCCATATATAACCCTAAACAACCTGTATCTACAGCCATATATAACCCTAAACAACCCGTATCTACAGCCATATATAACCCTAAACAACCTGTATCTACAGCCATATATAACCCTAAACAACCTGTATCTACAGCCATATATAACCCCAAACAACCCGTATCTATAGCCATATATAACCCCAAACAACCTGTATCTACAGCCATATATAACCCCAAACAACCTGTATCTACAGCCATATATAACCCAGAACAACCCATATCTACAGCCATATATAACCCCAAACAACCTGTATCTACAGCCATATATAACCCCAAACAACCCGTATCTATAGCCATATATAACCCCAAACAACCTGTATCTACAGCCATATATAACCCTAAACAACCTGTATCTACAGCCATATATAACCCCAAACAACCTGTATCTATAGCCATATATAACCCCAAACAACCTGTATCTACAGCCATATATAACCCTAAACAACCTGTATCTACAGCCATATATAACCCCAAACAACCTGTATCTACAGCCATATATAACCCAGAACAACCTGTATCTACAGCCATATATAACCCTAAACAACCTGTATCTACAGCCATATATAACCCTAAACAACCTGTATCTACAGCCATATATAACCCCAAACAACCCGTATCTATAGCCATATATAACCCCAAACAACCTGTATCTACAGCCATATATAACCCCAAACAACCTGTATCTACAGCCATATATAACCCCAAACAACCTGTATCTACAGCCATATATAACCCTAAACAACCTGTATCTACAGCCATATATAACCCCAAACAACCTGTATCTACAGCCATATATAACCCCAAACAACCTGTATCTACAGCCATATATAACCCTAAACAACCTGTATCTACAGCCATATATAACCCCAAACAACCTGTATCTACAGCCATATATAACCCCAAACAACCTGTATCTACAGCCATATATAACCCCAAACAACCCGTATCTACAGCCATATATAACCCTAAACAACCCGTATCTACAGCCATATATAACCCCAAACAACCCGTATCTAGTCTTATATAACCCCAAACAACCTGTATCTACAGCCATATATAACCCCAAACAACACGTATCTACAGCCATATATAACCCTAAACAACACGTATCTACAGCCATATATAACCCAGAACAACCCATATCTACAGCCATATATAACCCAGAACAACCCATATCTACAGCCATATATAACCCCAAACAACCTGTATCTACAGCCATATATAACCCTAAACAACCTGTATCTACAGCCATATATAACCCTAAACAACACGTATCTACAGCCATATATAACCCCAAACAACCCGTATCTATAGCCATATATAAACCCAAACAACCTGTATCTACAGCCATATATAACCCCAAACAACCCGTATCTATAGCCATATATAACCCTAAACAACCTGTATCTACAGCCATATATAACCCCAAACAACCTGTATCTACAGCCATATATAACCCTAAACAACACGTATCTACAGCCATATATAACCCAGAACAACCCATATCTACAGCCATATATAACCCTAAACAACCTGTATCTACAGCCATATATAACCCCAAACAACCTGTATCTACAGCCATATATAACCCTAAACAACCTGTATCTACAGCCATATATAACCCCAAACAACCTGTATCTACAGCCATATATAACCCTAAACAACCTGTATCTACAGCCATATATAACCCCAAACAACCTGTATCTACAGCCATATATAACCCTAAACAACCTGTATCTACAGCCATATATAACCCCAAACAACCCGTATCTACAGCCATATATAACCCCAAACAACCCGTATCTATAGCCATATATAACCCCAAACAACCTGTATCTACAGCCATATATAACCCTAAACAACCTGTATCTACAGCCATATATAACCCTAAACAACACGTATCTACAGCCATATATAACCCCAAACAACCTGTATCTACAGCCATATATAACCCCAAACAACACATATCTACAGCCATATATAACCCCAAACAACCTGTATCTACAGCCATATATAACCCAGAACAACCCATATCTACAGCCATATATAACCCTAAACAACCCATATCTACATCCATATATAACCCTAAACAACCCGTATCTACAGCCATATATAACCCTAAACAACCCGTATCTAGTCTTATTTAACCCTAAACAACCCGTATCTATCTCCAGCCATATATAACCCCCAACAACCCGTATCTCCAGCCATATATAACCCCAAACAACCCGTATCTACAGCCATATATAACCCCAAACAACCCGTATCTCCAGCCATATATAACCCCAAACAACCTGTATCTACAGCCATATATAACCCTAAACAACCCATATCTACAGCCATATAACCCTAAACAACCCGTATCTACAGCCATATATAACCCCAAACAACCCGTATCTACAGCCATATATAACCCTAAACAACCCATATCTACAGCCATATATAACCCTAAACAACCCGTATCTACAGTCTTATATAACCCTAAACAACCCGTATCTATCTCCAGCCATATATAACCCCAAACAACCCGTATCTCCAGCCATATATAACCCCAAACATCCCGTATCTACAGCCATATATAACCCCAAACAACCTGTATCTACAGCCATATATAACCCTAAACAACCCATATCTACATCCATATATAACCCTAAACAACCCGTACCCATCTACAGCCATAAATAACCCCAAACAACTCGTATCCATAGCCATATATAACCCCAAACAACCTGTATCTCCAGCCATATATAACCCCAAACAACCCATATCCATAGCCATATATAACCCTAAACAACCCGTATCCATCTACAGCCATAAATAACCCTAAACAACCTGTACCCATCCACAGCCATATATAACCCAAAACAACCCGTATGTACCCATCTACAACATATATAACCCCAAACAACCCGTACCCATCTACAACCCCAAACAACCCGTACCCATCTACAACCCCAAACAACCCGTACCCATCTACAACCCCAAACAACCCGTACCCATCTACAACCCCGTACCCATCTACAACCCCAAACAACCCGTACCCATCTACAACCCCAAACAACCCCGTACCCATCTACAACCCCAAACAACCCCGTACCCATCTACAACCCCAAACAACCCGTACCCATCTACAACCCCAAACAACCCGTACCCATCTACAACCCCAAACAACCCGTACCCATCTACAACCCCAAACAACCCCGTACCCATCTACAACCCCAAACAACCCCGTACCCATCTACAACCCCAAACAACCGGTACCCATCTACAACCCCAAACAACCCGTACCCATCTACAACCCCAAACAACCCGTACCCATCTACAACCCCAAACAACCGGTACCCATCTACAGCCCCAAACAACCCGTACCCATCTACAACCCCAAACAACCGGTACCCATCTACAACCCCAAACAACCCGTACCCATCTACAACCCCAAACAAGCCGTACCCATCTACAACCCCAAACAACCCGTACCCATCTACAACCCCAAACAACCCGTACCCATCTACAACCCTAAACAACCCGTACCCATCTACAACCCCAAACAACCCGTACCCATCTACAACCCCAAACAACCCGTACCCATCTACAACCCTAAACAACCCGTACCCATCTACAACCCCAAACAACCCGTACCCATCTACAACCCCAAACAACCCGTACCCATCTACAACCCCAAACAACCCGTACCCATCTACAACCCCAAACAACCCGTACCCATCTACAACCCCAAACAACCCATACCCATCTACAACCCCAAACAACCCGTACCCATCTACAACCCCAAACAACCCCGTACCCATCTACAACCCCAAACAACCCGTACCCATCTACAACCCCAAACAACCCGTACCCATCTACAACCCTAAACAACCCCGTACCCATCTACAACCCCAAACAACCGGTACCCATCTACAGCCCTAAACAACCGGTACCCATCTACAGCCCTAAACAACCCGTACCCATCTACAACCCCAAACAACCCCGTACCCATCTACAACCCCAAACAACCCCGTACCCATCTACAACCCCAAACAACCCGTACCCATCTACAACCCTAAACAACCCTTACCCATCTACAACCCTAAACAACCCTTACCCATCTACAACCCTAAACAACCCGTACCCATCTACAACCCTAAACAACCCTTACCCATCTACAACCCTAAACAACCCTTACCCATCTACAACCCTAAACAACCCTTACCCATCTACAACCCTAAACAACCCGTACCCATCTACAGCCCTAAACAACCCGTACCCATCTACAGCCCCAAACAACCCGTACCCATCTACAGCCCCAAACAACCCGTACCCATCTACAGCCCCAAACAACCCGTACCCATCTACAGCCCTAAACAACCCGTACCCATCTACAGCCAGCTACAGGTTTGAAAGACCATTAAATAAAATATAGAAGAAAAAAACCAAAAAAAGAGAGAGAGGAGAAATATGTAATCATTTTTTTTATTTCTTTCTCAAGGGGCTGCAGCAGAGAGAGAAGGTATAATAAATAATAGATGTGTGGAACTAAATGTCTTTATACGCTCCACACAAGACCAGGTGCTTAATATTCCTGGTGCTTAATATTCCATTCAATGGAGAATCACAGATACAGTCCCCAAGAACAAATAGTGGATTAGGCCTGCTTTAGCTGCTGGCTCTGGCCCTTTGGGACCTAGGGTCTTCCCAGTAATGAGGTACCTCAGCCGCTTCTCTGGCTGGCTGGCTGGCTGTGTGTGTGCGTGTGCGTGTGTGTGTGTGTGTGTGTGTGTGTGTCAGATGGGTCAGATTTTATACAGCCTGCTTCTGAAGGCACCAGAGCCCATGGAGCCCTGACATCTCTCCTGAGACCGGCCAGCACTCACATAAACTGACCACATTAAAGACAGAACACTAGAAACTGGACAAATTAATGCTGCCTCTCCCCTTAACAGGAAACAGCAAGCTGTGGACCCTGTGTACCAACTAGTATTCTAATTCTACATAACTGTTAGTAATTCAACAATACTTTTGGCCCAATAAATACCCACTGTTAATTCAGTTTAATAAAAAAAATGTAAAAGAAATGCTTGCCAGACCTGCCTCAAGAAAGTTATGGTTGTATAGGGAACTAAAAACATACACAACCGGCGTGTGAGAACAAGCAGCTCAGACGAATGCGGTTAAATCAGTGATCTTTGGGGAATGTGGGTGACAGCAGACAGCTAATTATCAAACACACCGTTGTTAGCCATCAAAGAGCATGTCACATCACTTTCACAGGGGTCTGTTGTCTTATTCCGATGAGCTTTGTTACTCTGCCTGCTGAACATCTGCCTGAACAAGCAGACCAGGCCCACGCTCTCAGAGTTATGCTCCCCAACAGGAGACCCTGCAACATATTATATTACAAACTGGGTGGTTCGAACCCTGAATGCTGATAGGCTGACAGCCGTGGTATATCAGACCGTATACCATGGGTATGACAAAACATGTATTTTTACTGCTCTAATTACATTGGTAACCAGTTTATAATAGCAGTAAGGCACCTTGGGGGTTTGTGGTATATGGCCAATATACCACGGCAAAGGGCTGTATCCAGGCACTCCACGTTGTGTCGTGCATAAGAACAGCCCTTCGCCGTGGTATATTGGCCATATACCACACCCCCTCTGGCCTTATTGCTTAAATATATGCATTAAGCAGATGCTTTTATCATGCATGCCTAAAAATGTTTACGTATGGGTGGTCCCGGGAATCGAACCCACTATCCTTTACAAACTAAACACTGTATTTGTCCTGTCCTGTTCAAACTCCACTATAGAATCTACTATATCCACACCATTATTTAACTGGTTTGAACTGGTCTGGGGGAGGAATAGGCAACATCAACAACACCTGCTGACCTCAATTCTCAACTCTCCTGCTCTGCCTGTTCTCCACTCCTCTTCTTCCCTCCCTCCAACCCCATGCATCTCCTCTCCTCCTCTACCTTCTGCTCTCTCCTATCCTTCCCTCTCCTCCTCTACCTTCTGCTCTCTCCTCCTCTACCTTCTGCTCTCTCCTATCCCTCCCTCTCCTCTCCACCTTCTGCTCTCTCCTATCCTTCCCTCTCCTATCCTCCTCTACCTTCTGCTCTCTCCTATCCTTCCCTCTCCTCTCCTCCTCTACCTTCTGCTCTCTCCTATCCTTCCCTCTCCTCCTCTACCTTCTTCTCTCTGCTATCTCTCCTCCCCGTATTTCTCTCCTCCTCTACTCCCCCATCCAGAGCTAGACACCCAATTATCTCTGTTCTGCACTCTCTGTGTGTCTGTGCCGACAAACGCCTTGTGTCAGAGCAGAGCCACACAGGTGTGCCACTAACAAGTATGTGACACTCAGACACAGAGAAAGAGGACACATGGCAGTAACACCAGGACTCCCACACACACACACACACACACACAATCTGGGGAACAAAAACCCAGACTACATGACGCTTTAACAACCAGCCACCAGAAAAGAAGCTATAGGGACGAGAAAGAAAAGAGAGAGAGAAAGAAAGCAGACAGAGAGAACAAGAGACATAAAGAAAGCAACTTGGAGCAAGAGAGAAAGAGAGCAGCGACAGACAGAAAGAGAGAGCAGGGAGAGACAGAAAGAGAAAGCAGCGAGAGACAGAGAGAGAGAGAGAGAGAGAGAGAGAGAGAGAGAGAAAGAGCAGCGAGAGACAGCGAGAGACAGTGAGAGAGAGAGCGAGAGAGAGAGCGAGAGAGAGAGCGAGAGAGAGAGAGAGACAGAAAGAGAGAGAGAGAGAGAGAGAGAAAGAGCAGCGAGAGACAGAAAGAAAGAGCAGGGAGAGACAGCAGCGAGAGACAGAAAGAAAGAGCAGGGAGAGACAGAAAGAGAGAGCAGGGAGAGACAGAAAGAAAGAGCAGGGAGAGACAGAAAGAGAGAGCAGGGAGAGACAGAAAGAGAAAGCAGCGAGAGACAGAGAGAGAGAGAGAGAGAGAGAGAGAAAGAGCAGCGAGAGACAGAAAGAAAGAGCAGGGAGAGACAGCAGCGAGAGACAGAAAGAAAGAGCAGGGAGAGACAGAAAGAGAGAGCAGGGAGAGACAGAAAGAAAGAGCAGGGAGAGACAGAAAGAGAGAGCAGGGAGAGACAGAAAGAAAGAGCAGGGAGAGACAGAAAGAGAAAGCAGCGAGAGAGAGAGAGAGAAAGAGCAGCGAGAGACAGCGAGAGACAGTGAGAGAGAGAGCGAGAGAGAGAGCGAGAGAGAGAGCGAGAGAGAGAGAGAGACAGAAAGAGAGAGACAGAAAGAGAGAGAGAGAGAGAGCAAACAACTCTGGTCCTCAAAGCCAGTTCCACTGCGTTTTTTAATTGTTCCCCTCTAATCAGGGACTGATTTAGACCTGGGACACCAGGTGGGTGATTCCCCTCTAATCAGGGACTGATTTAGACCTGGGACACCTGGTGGGTGTAATTAATTATCAGGTAGAACAGAAAACCAGCAGGCTCCAGACCTCGTAGGGTCAGAGTTGAATAACCCTGGACTAGAGAGAAGCGGATAGTAAGAAGTGAGAAGTCAGTGACTGACTGCCTGAGGTGGTGAGTCAGTCAGTCAGTCACTCAGGGCCGTGGTGCAGTCAGTCAGTCAGTCACTCAGGGCCGTGGTGCAGTCAGTCAGTCAGTCACTCAGGGCTGTGGTGCAGGCACTCAGTCAGTCACTCAGGACCGTAGTGCAGTCAGTCAGTCACTCAGGGCCGTGGTGCAGTCAGTCAGTCAGTCACTCAGGGCTGTGGTGCAGGCACTCAGTCAGTCACTCAGGACCGTAGTGCAGTCAGTCAGTCACTCAGGGCCGTGGTGCAGTCAGTCAGTCAGTCACTCAGGGCTGTGGTGCAGGCACTCAGTCAGTCACTCAGGACCGTAGTGCAGTCAGTCAGTCACTCAGGGCCGTGGTGCAGTCAGTCAGTCAGTCACTCAGGGCTGTGGTGCAGTCAGTCAGTCAGTTACTCAGGGCCGTGGTGCAGTCAGTCAGTCAGTTACTCAGGGCCGTGGTGCAGTCAGTCAGTCAGTCACTCAGGGCCATGGTGCAGTCAGTCAGTCAGTCACTCAGGGCTGTGGTGCAGTCAGTCAGTCAGTCACTCACTCAGGGCTGTGGTGCAGTCAGTCAGTCACTCACTCAGGGCTGTGGTGCAGTCAGTCAGTCAGTCACTCAGGGCTGTGGTGCAGTCAGTCAGTCACTCAGGGCCGTGGTGCAGTCAGTCAGTCAGTCACTCAGGGCCGTGGTGCAGTCAGTCAGTCACTCAGGGCCGTGGTGCAGTCAGTCAGTCAGTCAGTCACTCAGGGCTGTGGTGCAGTCAGTCAGTCAGTCACTCAGGGCTGTGGTGCAGTCAGTCAGTCAGTCACTCAGGGCTGTGGTGCAGTCAGTCAGTCAGTCACTCAGGGCCGTGGTGCAGTCAGTCAGTCAGTCACTCAGGGCCGTGGTGCAGTCAGTCAGTCACTCAGGGCCGTGGTGCAGTCAGTCAGTCAGTCAGTCACTCAGGGCTGTGGTGCAGTCAGTCAGTCAGTCACTCAGGGCTGTGGTGCAGTCAGTCAGTCAGTCACTCAGGGCCGTGGTGCAGTCAGGCAGTCAGTCACTCAGGGCCGTGGTGCAGTCAGTCAGTCAGTCACTCAGGGCCGTGGTGCAGTCAGTCAGTCAGTCACTCAGGGCTGTGGTGCAGTCAGTCAGTCAGTCACTCAGGGCTGTGGTGCAGTCAGTCAGTCAGTCAGGGCTGTGGTGCAATCAGTCACTCAGGGCCGTGGTGGATGGATAGTCCTAGTTATCATAGTACTGACAGCATGTTAAGAAGGCTGCTGTCAGGGCTGGGGCCTGCCGACACACCCACTGAGGGGCCCAGGGAGACCAGGGGAGATGAAAGACACAGAGCCTTCCCAGCTGACTAGTTAGAGGGGGCCTGATGCAGCACAATTACTGTATTCGGCGGCATGACAAGCCTGCACGCTCGATTGGCTTCCTCGGCCATCGCACCGCACCACGCCTTTAAAACAGTGGTACCACTCACCTCCGGTCACAAAACAGCAATAAGTCAACTGATGCACCATCATGATTTATTCCTTTGCTGTTGGGCGCTGGCAGGAAAGCCGCCATGTTCTGCTAGACTGACACAGCGGAATCACTAAAGGCCCTGACACACAGGGAAGGATCTCTGCTATGCCTGGAGCCCAGATAATGTATGCTGTCTCTCTGTCTCTCCGTCTCTTCGAGGAGAGAGTGGTAGTAGGGGCCAGCTGGATGCCTCCTCGCTCTCTTCTTTAAAAGTCATGCCAGGGACGGACTAAGAGACACACACACTAATAATAATTGGATGGCTGGCTGGAGGGAGGGACGGACGGAGGGACGGACGGACGGACAGACGGACGGAGGACTTTAAAGGATAAAAGGCTTATAGAAAGGTGGAGGTCTAGAGATGGGCGTCTTACATATCCTGTCCACATATCAGTTAAATAAACCTCAGACAGTTTGTCTTGTCACAAAACTCTAAATCACAAAGAATATCACTTCCATCCGTCTGCTAAGAAAACAGCCGTCACCCGCGGCTCTGATAATTTACACCCTGTGACCCCTGGAGCCAGAGGGAGAGCGGCTGGGGCTCTGGGGCTCTGAGCGGCTGACATGCTGAGGGGGGGGAGAGAATGGGTGAGAGGAGAGGCAGAAAGGAGGAGAAAGGGGAAGAGAGGTGAAATTCTCCAAGGGCTGGGTATATCTCTACACCTCCCCCGGATCCCTCCACTCCATCCTCAGGGAGACCTTGGGTTCCGACGCACCGTCCCAGCCCCCCCCCCCCTCCTGGCGGTTCCGCGTTCCCGGGCTGCAGTCAGATACCGGAGCAGAACGGTAGAGATAGGATTGTGGATGACATCACTCCTGCTCTCCCTCTCCCTGTCATAAACATTTGGTTCTGCTGTCAGCCACGAAGATAAGAAGCACAGAGAGATCCACTCCCTCAGACCCAGCAGCTCTACTCCAACTACGGCAGAGAGTAAAAGTCTAATAACAGATAATAAACTATGTGAGAGAGTTAGAGCGTCTAATAACAGATAATTTAGGGCATGTCGGCCATTAAAACGTAGCAGCTTTAAGAGAAACAGTCAAATATAATCCTGGTTTAGTGCTGGCTTTACAGCTTGTCAGGGACTGGAGATAGAGGCGGTTGACTGCAGATGGACCACTGAACTCTGTCTACGTGCGCACGTGTCTGCAAACCGTTAAAAAAAAAACCTTTAGATATTAAGTTTGATGTAGTGTTGTAATATCGATGAGGAATGCCATGTTTAATCAGACACATAAACCTACTTTACTACTCCTATGATGTTCCTGTAGTTTAGCAGTGATGTAAGGTTAAGAAAAAATACATGAAAGCACTACGGAGTTATTTTTTGGGGGGGGTTTCTGTACTTTACTTTTTATTTTTTTGACAACTTTTTACTTTTACTTCACTAGATTCCTAAAGAAAATGATGTACTCGTTACATTTTGAATGCTTAACAGGACAGGAAAATGGTCTAATTCACACACTTATCAAGAGAACATCCCTGGTCAACCCTACTGCATCTGATCTGGTGGACTCACTAAACAGAGAACATCCCTGGTCATCCCTACTGCCTCTGATCTGGTGGACTCACTAAACAGAGAACATCCCTGGTCATCCCTACTGTCTCTGATCTGGTGGACTCACTAAACAGAGAACATCCCTGGTCATCCCTACTGCAACTGATCTGGTGGACTCACTAAACAGAGAACATCCCTGGTCATCCCTACTGCCTCTGATCTGGTGGACTCACTAAACAGAGAACATCCCTGGTCATCCCTACTGCCTCTGATCTGGTGGACTCACTAAACAGAGAACATCCCTGGTCATCCCCATTGACACTGATCTGGACTAAACAGAGAACATCCCTGGTCATCCCCATTGACACTGATCTGGACTAAACAGAGAACATCCCTGGTCATCCCTACTGCCTCTGATCTGGAGGACTCACTAAACAGAGAACATCCCTGGTCATCCCTACTGTCTCTGATCTGGTGGACTCACTAAACAGAGAACATCCCTGGTCATCCCTACTGTCTCTGATCTGGTGGACTCACTAAACAGAGAACATCCCTGGTCATCCCTACTGCAACTGATCTGGACTAAACAGAGAACATCCCTGGTCATCCCTACTGCAACTGATCTGGACTAAACAGAGAACATCCCTGGTCATCCCTACTGTCTCTGATCTGGTGGACTCACTAAACAGAGAACATCCCTGGTCATCCCTACTGTCTCTGATCTGGTGGACTCACTAAACAGAGAACATCCCTGGTCATCCCTACTGCAACTGATCTGGACTAAACAGAGAACATCCCTGGTCATCCCTACTGTCTCTGATCTGGTGGACTCACTAAACAGAGAACATCCCTGGTCATCCCTACTGCCTCTGATCTGGTGGACTCACTAAACAGAGAACATCCCTGGTCATCCCTACTGCCTCTGATCTGGTGGACTCACTAAACAGAGAACATCCCTGGTCATCCCTACTGCCTCTGATCTGGTGGACTCACTAAACAGAGAACATCCCTGGTCATCCCTACTGCCTCTGATCTGGTGGACTCACTAAACAGAGAACATCCCTGGTCATCCCTACTGCCTCTGATCTGGAGGACTGACTAAACAGAGAACATCCCTGGTCATCCCTACTGTCTCTGATCTGGTGGACTCACTAAACAGAGAACATCCCTGGTCATCCCTACTGCCTCTGATCTGGAGGACTGACTAAACAGAGAACATCCCTGGTCATCCCTACTGCCTCTGACCTGGTGGACTGGTGCCGTCTGCGTTGCTTAATAGAAGGAATTTGAAGAGATTTATACTTTTAGTACTTAAGTATATTTAAATCCCAATACTTTTAGACTTTTACTCAAGTAGTATTTAACTGGGTGAATGTAACTTTTACTCAAGAATCACAGCTGGGTACTTTTTCCATCACTGTAGTGTAGAGCAGGGGTCTGTACCATCCTGTAGTGTAGAGCAGGGGTCTGTACAATCCTGTAGTTTAGAGCAGGGGTCTGTACCATCCTGTAGTGTAGAGTAGGGGTCTGTACCATCCTGTAGTGTAGAGCAGGGGTCTGTACCATCCTGTAGTGTAGAGCAGGGGTCTGTACCATCCTGTAGTTTAGAGCAGGGGTCTGTACCATCCTGTAGTGTAGAGCAGGGGTCTGTACCATCCCATCCTGTAGTGTAGAGCAGGGGTCTGTACCATCCTGTAGTGTAGAGCAGGGGTCCGTACCATCCTGTAGTGTAGAGCAGGGGTCTGTACCATCCTGTAGTGTAGAGCAGGGGTCTGTACCATCCTGTAGTGTAGAGTAGGGGTCTGTACCATCCTGTAGTTTACAGCAGGGGTCTGTACCATCCTGTAGTGTAGAGCAGGGGACTGTACCATCCTGTAGTGTAGAGCAGGTGTCTGTACCATCCTGTAGTGTAGAGCAGGGGTCTGTACAATCCCATCCTGTAGTGTAGAGCAGGGGTCCGTACCATCCTGTAGTGTAGAGTAGGGGTCTGTACCATCCTGTAGTGTAGAGTAGGGGTCTGTACCATCCTGTAGTGTAGAGTAGGGGTCTGTACCATCCTGTAGTGTAGAGTAGGGGTCTGTACCATCCTGTAGTTTAGAGTAGGGGTCTGTACCATCC
The DNA here is from genome assembly GCF_013265735.2 of Oncorhynchus mykiss. Taxonomy (NCBI): domain Eukaryota; kingdom Metazoa; phylum Chordata; class Actinopteri; order Salmoniformes; family Salmonidae; genus Oncorhynchus; species Oncorhynchus mykiss. The sequence goes on along the minus strand of NC_048569.1, from coordinate 91,439,293 downwards.
TGTAGTGTAGAGCAGGGGTCTGTACCATCCTGTAGTGTAGAGTAGGGGTCTGTACCATCCTGTAGTTTAGAGTAGGGGTCTGTACAATCCTGTAGTGTAGAGCAGGGGTCTGTACCATCCCATCCTGTAGTGTAGAGCAGGGGTCTGTACCATCCCATAGTGTAGAGCAGGGGTCTGTACCATCCTGTAGTGTAGAGTAGGGGTCTGTACCGTCCTGTAGTGTAGAGCAGGGGTCTGTACCATCCTGTAGTGTAGAGTAGGGGTCTGTACCATCCTGTAGTGTAGAGTAGGGGTCTGTACCATCCTGTAGTTTAGAGTAGGGGTCTGTACAATCCTGTAGTGTAGAGCAGGAGTCCGTAACATCACTGTAGTGTAGAGCAGGGGTCTGTACCATCCTGTAGTGTAGAGCAGGGGTCTGTACCATCCTGTAGTGTAGAGCAGGGGTCTGTACCATCCTGTAGTGTAGAGTAGGGGTCTGTACCATCCTGTAGTGTAGAGCAGGGGTCTGTAACATCCTGTAGTGTAGAGCAGGGGTCTGTACCATCCTGTAGTTTACAGCAGGGGTCTGTACCATCCTGTAGTGTAGAGCAGGGGTCTGTACCATCCTGTAGTGTAGAGTAGGGGTCTGTACCATCCTGTAGTGTAGAGTAGGGGTCTGTACCATCCTGTAGTGTAGAGTAGGGGTCTGTACCATCCTGTAGTTTAGAGTAGGGGTCTGTACCATCCTGTAGTGTAGAGCAGGGGTCTGTACCATCCTGTAGTGTAGAGTAGGGGTCTGTACCATCCTGTAGTTTAGAGTAGGGGTCTGTACAATCCTGTAGTGTAGAGCAGGGGTCTGTACCATCCCATCCTGTAGTGTAGAGCAGGGGTCTGTACCATCCCATAGTGTAGAGCAGGGGTCTGTACCATCCTGTAGTGTAGAGTAGGGGTCTGTACCGTCCTGTAGTGTAGAGCAGGGGTCTGTACCATCCTGTAGTGTAGAGTAGGGGTCTGTACCATCCTGTAGTGTAGAGTAGGGGTCTGTACCATCCTGTAGTTTAGAGTAGGGGTCTGTACAATCCTGTAGTGTAGAGCAGGAGTCCGTAACATCACTGTAGTGTAGAGCAGGGGTCTGTACCATCCTGTAGTGTAGAGCAGGGGTCTGTACCATCCTGTAGTGTAGAGCAGGGGTCTGTACCATCCTGTAGTGTAGAGTAGGGGTCTGTACCATCCTGTAGTGTAGAGCAGGGGTCTGTAACATCCTGTAGTTTACAGCAGGGGTCTGTACCATCCTGTAGTTTACAGCAGGGGTCTGTACCATCCTGTAGTGTAGAGCAGGGGTCTGTACCATCCTGTAGTGTAGAGGAGGGGTCTGTACCATCCTGTAGTGTAGAGGAGGGGTCTGTACCATCCTGCAGTGTAGAGGAGGGGTCTGTACCATCCTGTAGTGTAGAGTAGGGGTCTGTACCATCCTGTAGTGTAGAGTAGGGGTCTGTACAATCCTGTAGTGAAGGGTCTGTACCATCCTGTAGTGTAGAGCAGGGGTCTGTACCATCCCATCCTGTAGTGTAGAGTAGGGGTCTGTACCACCCTGTAGTGTAGAGTAGGGGTCTGTACCATCCTGTAGTTTAGAGCAGGGGTCTGTACCATCCTGTAGTTTAGAGCAGGGGTCTGTACCATCCTGTAGTGTAGAGCAGGGGTCTGTACCATCCCATCCTGTAGTGTAGAGTAGGGGTCTGTACCGTCCTGTAGTGTAGAGCAGGGGTCTGTACCATCCTGTAGTGTAGAGTAGGGGTCTGTACCATCCTGTAGTGTAGAGCAGGGGTCTGTACCATCCTATCCTGTAGTGTAGAGCAGGGGTCTGTACCATCCTGTAGTGTAGAGCAGGGGTCTGTAACATCCTGTAGTGTAGAGCAGGGGTCTGTACCATCCTGTAGTGTAGAGCAGGGGTCTGTACCATCCTGTAGAGTAGAGCAGGGGTCTGTACCATCCTGTAGTGTAGAGCAGGGGTCTGTACCATCCTGTAGTGTAGAGCAGGGGTCTGTACCATCCTGTAGTGTAGAGCAGGGGTCTGTAACATCCTGTAGTGTAGAGCAGGGGTCTGTACCATCCTGTAGTTTAGAGCAGGGGTCTGTACCATCCTGTAGTGTAGAGCAGGGGTCTGTACCATCCCATCCTGTAGTGTAGAGCAGGGGTCCGTACCATCCTGTAGTGTAGAGCAGGGGACCGTACCATCCTGTAGTGTAGAGCAGGGGTCTGTACCATCCTGTAGTGTAGAGCAGGGGACCGTACCATCCTGTAGTGTAGAGCAGGGGTCTGTACCATCCTGTAGTGTAGAGCAGGGGTCTGTACCATCCTGTAGTGTAGAGCAGGGGTCTGTACCATCCCATCCTGTAGTTTAGACCAGGGGTCTGTACCATCCTGTAGTTTAGAGTAGGGGTCTGTACCATCCCATCCTGTAGTGTAGAGCAGGGGTCTGTACCATCCTGTAGTTTAGACCAGGGGTCTGTACCATCCTGTAGTTTAGAGTAGGGGTCTGTACCATCCCATCCTGTAGTGTAGTAGGGGTCTGTACCATCCTGTAGTTTAGACCAGGGGTCTGTACCATCCTGTAGTTTAGAGTAGGGGTCTGTACCATCCCATCCTGTAGTGTAGAGTAGGGGTCTGTACCATCCTGTAGTGTAGAGTAGGGGTCTGTACAATCCTGTAGTGAAGGGTCTGTACCATCCTGTAGTGTAGAGCAGGGGTCTGTACCATCCCATCCTGTAGTGTAGAGTAGGGGTCTGTACCATCCTGTAGTGTAGAGCAGGGGTCTGTACCACCCTATCCTGTAGTGTAGAGCAGGGGTCTGTACCATCCTGTAGTGTAGAGCAGGGGTCTGTACCATCCTGTAGTGTAGAGTAGGGGTCTGTACCATCCTGTAGTGTAGAGCAGGGGTCTGTACCATCCTATCCTGTAGCGTAGAGCAGGGGTCTGTACCATCCTATCCTGTAGTGTAGAGCAGGGGTCTGTACCATCCTGTAGTGTAGAGCAGGGGTCTGTACCATCCTGTAGTGTAGAGCAGGGGACCGTACCATCCTGTAGTGTAGAGTAGGGGTCTGTACCATCCTGTATTGTAGAGCTGGGGTCTGTAACATCCTGTAGTGTAGAGCAGGGGTCTGTACCATCCTGTAGTGTAGAGCAGGGGTCTGTACCATCCCATCCTGTAGTGTAGAGTAGGGGTCTGTACCATCCTGTAGTTTAGAGTAGGGGTCTGTACCATCCTGTAGTTTAGACCAGGGGTCTGTACCATCCTGTAGTTTAGAGTAGGGGTCTGTACCATCCCATCCTGTAGTGTAGAGTAGGGGTCTGTACCATCCTGTAGTGTAGAGCAGGGGTCTGTAACATCCTGTAGTGTAGAGTAGGGGTCTGTACCATCCTGTAGTGTAGAGCAGGGGTCTGTAACATCCTGTAGTGTAGAGCAGGGGTCTGTACATCCTGTAGTGTAGAGCAGGGGTCTGTACCATCCTGTAGAGTGTATAATGAAGAGGTACTCACAGTGCTAATGAAGAGTGCCAGAGGAAGGCCCTAAAACACCCCAGTCATAGACTGCTCTCTCTACTACCGCATGGCAAGCGGTACCCGAGTGCCAAGTCTAGAACAAAAAGGCTTCTCAACAGTTTTTAACCCCAAGCCATAAGACTCCTGAACAGGTAATCAAATGGCTACCCGGACTATTTGCATTGTGTGCGCCCCCCCAACCCCTCTTTTACGCTGCTGCTAATCTCTGTTTATCATATTTGCATAGTCACTATAATTATACATTCATGTACATACTACCTCAATCGGGCCGACCAACCAGTGCTCCCCCACATTGGCTAACCGGTCTAACTGCATTGTGTCCCGCCACCCACCACCCGCTCTTTACGCAACTGCTACTCTCTGTTCATCATATATGCATAGTCACTTTAACCATATCTACATGTACATACTACCTCAATCAGCCTGACTAACCGGTGTCGGTATGTAGCCTCGCTACTGTATATAGCCTCTCTACTGTATATAGCCTCGCTACTGTATATAGCCTCTCTACTGTATATAGCCTCGCTACTGTATGTAGCCTCGCTACTGTATATAGCCTCGCTACTGTATATAGCCTCGCTACTGTATATAGTCTCTCTACTGTATATAGCCTCGCTACTGTATATAGTCTCTACTGTATATAGCCTCGCTACTGTATATAGTCTCTACTGTATATAGCCTCGCTACTGTTTTTCCACTGTCTTTTTACTGTTGTTTAATTTCTTTACTTACCTATTCTTCACCTAATACATTTTTTGCACTATTGGTTAAAGCCTGTAAGTAAGTACCTGTGAGTACCTCTTCATTAAATCTGTGAGTACCTGTAAGACCTGTTTGGCACACGTGACAAATAAACTTTGATTTGAAGAGGTACTCACAGTGATAACAAAGAGGTACTCACAGTGCTAACGAATAGGTACTCACAGTGATAACGAAGAGGTACTCACAGTGCTAACGAAGAGGTACTCACAGTGATAACGAATAGGTACTCACAGTGTTAACGAAGAGGTACACAGTGTTAACGAAGAGGTACACAGTGTTAACGAAGAGGTACACAGTGTTAACGAAGAGGTACTCAGTGTTAACGAAGAGGTACTCACAGTGTTAACGAAGAGGTACTCGCAGTGTTAAGAGGTACTCACAGTGTTAAGAGGTACTCGCAGTGTTAAGAGGTACTCGCAGTGTTAAGAGGTACTCGCAGTGTTAAGAGGTACTCTCAGTGTTAAGAGGTACTCACAGTGTTAATGAAGAGGTACTCACAGTGTTAATGAAGAGGTACTCACAGTGTTAATGAAGAGGTACTCACAGTGTTAAGAGGTACTCACAGTGTTAAGAGGTACTCACAGTGTTAAGAGGTACTCACAGTGTTAAGAGGTACTCGCAGTGTTAAGAGGTACTCGCAGTGTTAAGGAAGAGGTACTCACAGTGCTAAGCTTGCTTGAGGTAATGATAATGCGGCGTTCGTGCAGCATGCTGGCGTACAGCTGTAGCATGTTGTTGACGTCCACAGCCACAAAATACTCTGTCAGGTTCCTCTGGAAGGGAGGGGGTGGGGGGGGAGAGAGACAAGACAGTCAGTGACTTCATAACTGCTCAACAGCTCAGACACAACACTTATTTGACAAGGACTACAGACAAACGCAGATACAAGTGGAAGCCAGCCACGTCGCGGACACAGACCCCTCTCTCTCGGACAAGCTAAAACATCTTCCCACACTTCGAGGACAAGAAACACAGAGCCTCCCGACGTGGGCCCCCGCCGCTCACGATGACTGTGTGCTCCCGACAAACTAAATGACCCCATAGCACTCCCTACTGTCATCATGAAGTGCTATGAGAGGCTAGTTAAGGACCGTAAACCACCACCTTACCCGACACCCTAGACCCACTACAATTCTACCCTGCACCTTAGACACGGTCACTAGCCGACCACCGCCTGGTACTCTACCCTGCACCTTAGACACGGTCACTAGCCAGCCGACTGTCGCCTGGAATGTAGGTCATTTGTTTACAGTATTTCACAGCACTATACCCTACACCTTAGACACTGTCACTAGCCGGCCACCGCCTGGTACTCTACCCAGCACCTGAGACACTGTCACTAGCTGACCACCGCCCGGTACTCTACCCAGCACCTGAGACAGTCACTAGCCGGCCACCGCCCGGTACTCTACCCAGCACCTGAGACACTGTCACTAGCCGGCCACCGCCTGGTACTCTACCCTGCACCTGAGACACTGTCACTAGCCGGCCACCGCCCGGTACTCTACCCTACACCTTAGACACTGTCACTAGCCGACCACCGCCTGGTACTCTACCTTGCACCTGAGACACTGTCACTAGCCGACCACCGCCCGGTACTCTACCCAGCACCTTAGACACTGTCACTAGCTGACCTCCTCCCGGAACTATGCCCTTTAGAAACTGTCACTAGCCGGCCACCGCCTGGTAGTCTACCCTGCACCTGAGACACTGTCACTAGCCGGCCACCGCCTGGTACTCTACCTTGCACCTGAGACACTGTCACTAGCCGACCACCGCCCGGTACTCTACCCAGCACCTTAGACACTGTCACTAGCTGACCTCCTCCCGGAACTATGCCCTTTAGAAACTGTCACTAGCCGGCCACCGCCTGGTAGTCTACCCTGCACCTGAGACACTGTCACTAGCCGGCCACCGCCTGGAAATCTGCACTGCTGGAACTAGAAACACAAGCATTTCACTGCACCTGCTTTAACAATTGCTGATCTCTGTTCACAACAAATAAAGTTTTTGCTTTTCTCAAAGCATTAGGGATGTATATCTCAAAGCATTAGGAATGTATATCTCAAAGCATTAGGGATGTATATCTCAAAGCATTAGGGATGTATATCTCCAAGCATTAGGGATGTATATCTCAAAGCATTAGGGATGTATATCTCAAAGCATTAGGGATGTATATCTCAAAGCATTAGGGATGTATATCTCAAAGCATTAGGGATGTATATCTCAAAGCATTAGGGATGTATATCTCAAAGCATTAGGGATGTATATCTCAAAGCATTAGGGATGTATATCTCAAAGCATTAGGGATGTATATCTCAAAGCATTAGGAATGTATATCTCAAAGCATTAGGGATGTATATCTCAAAGCATTAGGGATGTATATATCAAAGCATTAGGGATGTATATCTCAAAGCATTAGGGATGTATATCTCAAAGCATTAGGGATGTATATCTCCAAGCATTAGGGATGTATATCTCCAAGCATTAGGGATGTATATCTCCAAGCATTAGGGATGTATATCTCAAAGCATTAGGAATGTATATCTCCAAGCATTAGGGATGTATATCTCAAAGCATTAGGGATGTATATCTCAAAGCATTAGGGATGTATATCTCAAAGCATTAGGGATGTATATCTCAAAGCATTAGGGATGTATATCTCAAAGCATTAGGGATGTATATCTCAAAGCATTAGGGATGTATATCTCAAAGCATTAGGGATGTATATCTCAAAGCATTAGGGATGTATATCTCAAAGCATTAGGGATGTATATATTAAAGCATTAGGGATGTATATCTCAAAGCATTAGGGATGTATATCTCAAAGCATTAGGGATGTATATCTCAAAGCATTAGGGATGTATATCTCAAAGCATTAGGGATGTATATCTCTCTCTTTCCATTTCACAAATGTAGGTCATTTGTTTACAGTATTTCACAGCACTCTCCAACTGCACTGAACAAAAATATAAACACAACATGTAAAGTGTTGGTCCCATGTTTAACGAGCTGAAATAAAAGATCCCAGAAATGTTCCATATGCAGATGAAGCTTATTTCTCTCAAATGTTGTGCACACATTTGTTTACATCCCTGCCAAGATAATCCATCCACCTGACAGGTGTGGCATATCAAGAAGCTGATTAAACAGCATGATTATTACACAAGTGCACCTTGTGCTGGGGACAATAAAATACCACTCTAAAATGTGCAGTTTAGTCACACAACACAGTGCTACAGATGTCTCAAGTTTTGAGGGAGGGTGCAATTTGCATGCTGATTGCAGGAGTTTCCACCAAAATTGTTGCCAGATAATTGAATGTGAATTTCTCTACCAACGTAATTTTTGAGAATTTGGCAGTATGTCCAACCGGCCTCTCAACCGCAGACCACGTGTATGGCATCATGTGGGCGAGCGGTTTGCTGCTAACGTTGAGAACAGAGTGCCCCATGGTGGCGGTGGGGTTATGGTATGGACAGGCATTAGCTATGGACAATGAACACAATTGCATTTTATCGAAGACAATATATAATTGGAATGCACAGGGATACCGTGACAAGATCCAGAGGCCCACTGTTGTGCCATTCATCCGCCGCCATCACCTCATGTTTCAGCATGATAAAGCACGGCCCCATGTCACAAGGATCTGTACACAATTCCTGGAAGCTGAGAATGTCCCAGTTCCTCCATGGCCTTCATACTCACCAGACATTGAGCATGTTTGGTGTTCCAGTTCCTGCCAAAATCCAGCAACTTCGAACAGCCATTGAAGTTGAGTGGGACAACATTCCACATTCAACAGCCTGATTAACTCTATGCAAAGGAGATGTGTCATGTTGCATGAGGCAAATGTTGGTCACACCAGATACTGACTGGTTTTCTGATCCATGCCCCTCCCTTCTTTTTTTAAGGTATCTGTCATCAACAGATACATATCTGTATTCCCAGTCATGTAAAATCCATAGATTAGGGCCTAATGAATTTATTTAAATTGACAGACTTCCTTATACGAACTGTAACTCTTTGAAATTGTTGAATGTTGCGTTTATATTTTTGTTCAGTGTATAAATACATTTCAATGATAATTTCATCCAACAGGCTCTAGATCTGGGGAAGGCTGGTTGACTTACACTCTCGGGGATGGTGGGCAGGCCGTTGATATCTGGTGTTATGAAGTAGGAGTGCTGAGGAAACACAGAGAGAGAGGACAGGGTCAGCAACGTAGAGTAGCACGAGAGAGAGAGAGAGAGAGAGAGAGAGAGAGAGAGCGAGAGCGAGAGCGAGAGAAAGAGCGAGAGAGAGAGAGAGATGACAGGGTCAGCAGCATAGAGTGGCACAACACTCAGAGAGAGAGAGAGAGAGAGAGAAAAAAAAACGTATGAATCCTCATCTATTCTTCTGTGAGAATTATTGAGCTTCCGTCTGTACTGACAGCTAGGAGGGTAGCACTGTGATACACACACGCAAACACACACACACACACACCTGATCCCTATAGATTTAAGATGAGGTGAGCTCTCTGGCAGGAAACAAAGTCTTTATTTCAGTATTAAAGGGTACAAGCAAAACACACACACACACACACACAGGTTGCTGAGAGGATCAGAGAGCTGCCTGTCTCACTTTGGGAAACCAGAGCAGGTTGTGACTGTTTGGATCAGACGCCTGAGAGAGGGACAGAGCAGGTAGGAGAGCAGACACACATTCATACAAGCACAAATATACACACACACACACACACACACACACACTAAATCACACTCCAAATAACATAACCCCAAGCGTTTTGACTCCTCAGAAGAGAGAAAAGACAGAGGACACAGGTCAAAACTACAACACCCATAAAACACCTCACCTGGAAAAAGGGACCAAAGGTCAAATCTTACAGTCCTCACAAACACTGTCTGATGACAATTCACCAAAATGAATGATGCAGCCTGATTTGTATGGTTGAGTCGTGGTACACTACGTTCTGCCTTGGAGTGATATGGTAATGGTGGGTTATTGTTGCTTGATAAACCCATGGCACAGCACAATCATTGAGAACACACATTTGTTTGCGTGTGGGCGCGCGTGCGTGTGTGTTTGTTTGCTTATCTGTAATTTGTTTCAAAGCGATGTTTCTATAAAAACATGAAATGTGGGTTAACGGGATAGGCATCAAGGAGACTTTCTGAGCACAATTGCCTTTGCTTTAAACATGCACCATAAAAGAGACTTCTGATATTCGGGAAGAGAATCCAGTACAATGGAACACCATTAATCATTCACTCAGTTTGATTGTTTTCCCAGAGAAGAAGAAACCCGACTCCAAGGCCCAGGATAGGTTGTTTTTTTTTTGTTGGTGAGATTTTTAAAAAGACAGACAGGCTTATTTGGCCAAATTGGAAAAGCCTCAGCTCCCATGCGGTTAGAGTAGCAGCAGCAGCGGTTGTAACATTCCACATCTCTCTCTCCTTTTTCTTCCCGCTCTCTCGTTCACTCACTCACTCTGCTGCACTCACCGGCTGCTGGCTTGGTGCATCTTTCAGTACTTGCCCAGTGGCTATATGCAACAGTGTGGTCTTCACAGTGAGAGAGAGAGAGAGAGATAAGAGAGCAAAACAGAATTCACACTTGAAAGGGGACAATGATCTGGCTTTTATTTCTTGGCAGCCATGATTAAAAAAGAAAAATATTGTGGAAGATTCTGCTTCATCAATTAAATAGTTGAACCCTAAACTCTCCCCTCGGGGTGTTTTCTCAATTAACCTTGGTAATGAAAAATAAAAGTTTATTCAAAGTGTGCCAGACTAAAAAACAAACAGAATAAATTGTATTCCTCCTCATGATGTTTCACAATGCAATTTAATCTTTATTTCTTATCAATGTATTTATTGGTTTATAAAAGCCAACTGGAATAAATTTAACTGTATAATTGTATATATAACCTTTAGATTTTACAGCCAAGGAGAGGCTGACTGATTTAAGTCTTAGTCTACTGTAAAGAATAGCTGCATTTTCTTACAACACAATACAGTAATCATGCAGAATAACAAATAGAGACTCCATTTTACAACAATAAAATATGCTTTTTTTGGTCTTTAAAACCTCTATTTTCCCCTTCAATTTAAAGTCACAATTATTAGTTGAAACAATAACAAATCCTGGGGCAGGATTAATGTCACCACTTCCTAATTCATAGACAGAGCTACTGATGCAAGAAGTGACCATCCATAACATAAAAACTATAGTAAAAAAAAAATAAAAAAAAAACCTTGTGAGTCAATATAGTGTTTGTTTACATTGACTTTGTTTACAAACACTGGAGAAAAAACAAGCTTATATTTTGGGTTCTGATGGGGGACGACTGTTAAACTAAGCTCCTGAGGCATTTAGAAGTTATGTTCTTCAAGAATCAAATGGGTACATATCAATCATTTGTCATTCCGAAAATGTATATGTAACAACTCTAGATTGCCCCTATAAGGCACAGTTATGGAAAAGGAGCGATTGAAAAATAAGTGTTATATTTGTCCAGTAATCCTCTGTGAGATAGTGTCAGGCGTAAGTAAAACAAAACCTGTGTTTGACGGCCAGTTGGTTGTTAGGACGTTTCTGCCCGTGATAACTAGGAGGAGACATGATGAGTTGCGAAAGCGGCCATTAGGCTAACAGACGTCCAAGCTAAGGCTTATCCCACAGACCACTTGTGTTTCTAAACAAAGTGTCAGCCCCTTCTCCACACTTATCTCACTCCTATCGTCCTTATCCTGGCTCTCCTTTAACTCTCTCTTCCCCTCTCCTGCCCCCCCTCCGTTCCCCCTCTCCTGTCCTCCCTCCGTTCCCCCTCTCCCGTCCTCCCTCCGTTCCCCCTCTCCCGTCCTCCCTCCGTTCCCCCTCTCCCGTCCTCCCTCCGTTCCCCCTCTCCCGTCCTCCCTCCGTTCCCCCTCTCCCGTCCTCCCTCCGTTCCCACTCTCCTGCCCCCTCTCCTGTCCTCCCTCCATTCCCTCTCCTGTCCTCCCTCCATTCCCCCTCTCCTGTCCTCCCTCCATTCCCCCTCTCCTGTCCTCCCTCCATTCCCCCTCTCCTGCCCCCTCTCCTGTCCTCCCTCCGTTCCCCCTCTCCTGCCCTCCCTCCGTTCCCCCTCTCCTGCCCTCCCTCCGTTCCCCCTCTCCTGCCCTCCCTCCGTTCCCCCTCTCCTGCCCTCCCTCCGTTCCCCCTCTCCTGTCCCCCCTCCGTTCCCCCTCTCCTGTCCCCCCTCCGTTTCCCCCCTCCGTTCCCCCTCTCCTGTCCTCCCTCCGTTCCCCCTCTCCCGTCCTCCCTACGTTCCCACTCTCCTGCCCCCTCTCCTGTCCTCCCTCCATTCCCCCTCTCCTGTCCTCCGTCCGTTCCCCCTCTCCTGTCCTCCCTCCATTCCCCCTCTCCTGCCCTCCCTCCATTCCCTCTCCTGCCCTCCCTCCATTCCCCCTCTCCTGCCCTCCCTCCGTTCCCCCTCTCCTGCCCTCCCTCCGTTCCCCCTCTCCTGCCCTCCCTCCGTTCCCCCTCTCCTGTCCCCCCTCCGTTCCCCCTCTCCTGTCCCCCCTCCGTTCCCCCTCTCCTGTCCCCCCTCCGTTCCCCCTCTCCTGCCCCCCCTCCGTTCCCCCTCTTCTCTCCAGGAGTCCTACTGTACCTACCACACTCAGATTGACGGGGGTGAAGGGCTTTGGCACCGGCAGACTGTACAGAGAGTTCAGCATGTCATTCAGCTCATTCTCCTGAAAAACACACCACAATAACAATCATCCAAATGTAACATTGTGTGTCTGATATATATACAAAACTCCAGGTGAATCCAGGTGAAAGCTATGATCCCTTATTGACGTCAACTGTTAAATCCACTTTAAATCAGTGTAGATGAAGGGGAGGAGACAGGTTAAATAATCATTTTAAAAGCTTGAAGCATGGATTATGTATGTGTTCCATTCAGAGGGAGAAAGGGCAAGACAAAATATTTAAGTGCCTTTTGAACAGGTGTGTGTCAAGAACTGCAACTCTGCTGGGTTTTTCACGCTCAACAGTTTCCCCGTGTGCATCAAGAATGGTCCACCACCCAATACTTTAAGGCACTGTAGTTACTAAAACAGTAACTACGCAATTATGTCTTAGTAACTACGCAATTATGTCTTAGTAATGGTCTTAGTAACTACGCAATTATGTCTTAGTAACTATGTCTTAGTAACTATGTCTTAGTAGCTATGCATTTGTCTTAGTAACTATGTCTTAGTAACTGTCTTAGTAACTAAGACATAATTGCATAGTTACTAAGACACATGTGCATAATTACTAAGACATAGTTACTAAGACAGTTACTTAGACATAATTGCGTAGTTACTAAGACAAATGCATAGTTACTAAGTCTGTCGTTCTGCCCCTGAACAGGCAGTTAACCCACCTAGGCCGTCATTGAAAATAAGAATTTACAATGAAGTTACTAAGACATAGTTACTAAGACAGTTACTAAGACTAAGTTGCATAGTTACTAAGACATAGTTACTAAGACATAGTTACTAAGACATAATTGCATAGTTACTAAGACATAGTTACTAAGACATAGTTACTAAGACATAATTGCATAGTTACTAAGACATAATTGCATAGTTACTAAGACAGTTACTAAGACACATTTGCATAATTACTAAGACAGTTACTAAGACAGTTACTAAGACATAATTGCATAGTTACTAAGACATGGTTACTAAGACATGGTTTCTAAGACAAATGCATAGTTACTAAGACATAGTAACTAAGACATGATTGCATATTTACTAAGCAGTTACTAAGACATAGTTGCATAGTTACTAAGACATAGTTGCATAGTTACTAAGACATAGTTGCATAGTTACTAAGACAGTTACTAAGACTAAGTTACATAGTTACTAAGACATAGTTACTAAGACATAGTTGCATAGTTACTAAGACACAGGTTATTGTATATGAAAAACATTTTTGTTTCAAGACCATTTTTGTCTCTCTGATTGGCAGCTTTCAATGGTGGAGCTTTAACAGTGTGTGTGTCTGTGTGTGTGTGTGTGTGTGAGAGAGACAGTGAGAGAGAGTGTACGATTGAACAGCCTCCTGTCATGAGATGCTGAATGCTCACACGCATGGTCAGTAACAGAGCTGAGCCTGAGAAAACACTTCATTTACCCCTGGTCCTAAACCCTCATCTGTCAACGTCCCTCCATCGCCTTGCTACGGCAGGGTAAATATAAACCAAACCATGCACACCGACACTTCACATCCCCAACACACACACACGCACACACACACACCACATCTATCTGCTCTTTCTGAATCCCTCTTCTGTCTCGCTCTCTCTCGATCTCTCCGCTTCAGGGCAGAAATAAAGATGAACACAGAAATGTTCACACAAACAAAGGAGTTATTATTTTACAGAAAATAGCCTTTATACTTGTGCTCTCCTTTTGTTTTGACTGGAAATTACATGTGTCAAACACATTCATCCATAAATGTATTTACACTAATGTAGTTCAGATCCACTCAAGTGATCAGAGATTTCAGGAGGACCATTCAAAGAACTCAGAAATTGTTCTGTTGAATAAACATATAAACTAGGAGAGAGCATTGAGGAGTAAATGATATATAATATACAATAACTAAATAATACATATAATAAACAATCCAATATTAGAGAAGCTGGAGGTCAGGATAATGACGGTTAGCTAATGAAGGTCAGCACTGCCGATTGGTTGAAATGTTGCATGACATGGTCCGTTTCCTGTGCCCTCTGACCCTACGTGTGTGTGTATTAGGGAGGCTCGGTCTCCTTCATGCCTCCCTCAGCAGTGTTGAGGAAGGAGATACATGATGGCACTCCTTAGTTCCAGCTCACAACCAATCCTTCCTCCCTCCGTCTCAATGCTCTCTCCTTCTCCCCTCTTCCTCCTTCCTCCTCCTCAATGCTCTCTCCTTCTCCCCTCTTCCTCCCTCCTCCTCAATGCTCTCTCCTTCCCCTTATTCCTCTCTCCTCCTCAATGCTCTCTCCTTCTCCCCTCTTCCTCCAGGCTCTCTCCTTCCCCCTATTCCTCCATAAGGCTCTCTCCTTCCCCCTATTCCTCCCTCCTCCTCAATACTCTCTCCTTCTCCCTCTTCCTCCTCAATGCTCTCTCCTTCTCCTCCCTCCTCAATGCTCTCTCCTCAAGGCTCTCTCCTTCTCCTCAATGCTCTCTCCTTCCCCCTATTCCTCTCCCTGGGTCTTAATGACCAGTGTTATATCTCTCTCTCATCTATATATGCCACATGTCTTAAAGTAGTGTACAGAGATCTTACCTGGTTTGTGGTTAGGTAATCTGCTAGCGTGTTCAGGAGCTTGTAATAGATCTCAAACCAGGGCAGATAACTGAGAGACGGAGAGAAACACATGGCAAATAACTGAGAGACGGAGAAAAACACATGGCAAATAACTGAGAGACGGAGAAAAACACATGGCAAATAACTGAGAGACCGAGAGAAACAAAATACACATGTTTACAATCAAGCCCGAATTCTAAATAATGAATAAAAACACAAAACAGAAGTGAACTATGGACACAGCCAGTGAACTATGGACACAGCCAGTGAACTATGGACACAGCCAGTGAACTATGGACACAGCCAGTGAACTATGGACACAGCCAGTGAACTATGGACACAGCCAGTGAACTATGGACACAGCCAGTGAACTATGGACACAGCCAGTGAACTATGGACACAGCCAGTGAACTATGGACACAGCCAGTGAACTATGGACACAGCCAGTGAACTATGGACACAGCCAGTGAACTATGGACACAGCCAGTGAACTATGGACACAGCCAGTGAACTATGGACACAGCCAGTGAACTATGGACACAGCCAGTGAACTATGGACACAGCCAGTGAACTATGGACACAGCCAGTGAACTATGGACACAGCCAGTGAACTATGGACACAGCCAGTGAACTATGGACACAGCCAGTGAACTATGGACACAGCCAGTGAACTATGGACACAGCCAGTGAACTATGGACACAGCCAGTGAACTATGGACACAGCCAGTGAACTATGGACACAGCCAGTGAACTATGGACACAGCCAGTGAACTATGGACACAGCCAGTGAACTATGGACACAGCCAGTGAACTATGGACACAGCCAGTGAACTATGGACACAGCCAGTGAACTATGGACACAGCCAGTGAACTATGGACACAGCCAGTGAACTATGGACACAGCCAGTGAACTATGGACACAGCCAGTGAACTATGGACACAGCCAGTGAACTATGGACACAGCCAGTGAACTATGGACACAGCCAGTGAACTATGGACACAGCCAGTGAACTATGGACACAGCCAGTGAACTATGGACACAGCCAGTGAACTATGGACACAGCCAGTGTATAGTCCTACTGCTGTGGGTAAAATAGTATACAGTACATTTAATCACCGCATTCTTCTTATTCTGAGGGCTTTGCATTTGACACATTGCTGTTGTGTCTGCTGTTTGAAGGAAGTGAGGCAGAGGAGGTAGAGACAAGTCTTTAGTTTAAAGGAAGTGAGGCAGAGGAGGTAGAGACAAGTCTTTAGTTTAAAGGAAGTGAGGCAGAGGAGGTAGAGACAAGTCTTTAGTTTAAAGGAAGTGAGGCAGAGGAGGTAGAGACAAGTCTTTAGTTTAAAGGAAGTGAGGCAGAGGAGGTAGAGACAAGTCTTTAGTTTAAAGGAAGTGAGGCAGAGGAGGTAGAGACAAGTCTTTAGTTTAAAGGAAGTGAGGAAGGAAGGTAGAGACAGGCTTTAGTTCTTCAGCCCAACATGACTGGGCCAGTGAGAGCTGTGGTAGGAGGAGAAGGAGGAGGAGGAGGGATGCCATGGTTTTACAAGCATACTGATCCCAGATGCACAGCCCAGGCTCAAGCCAACACGCAGACGCAGAGGGAGAGAAGCACGACCACATCACCTATTTACCCATTTTCAAATAGACATTCCTTCTGGTTTTTCCTTACCTAATTAATGTCAAATTAATAAATCAAATTAACAAACTAAAAATAATTTATACTGTAGTGTTTGTGTTATCGCTAATGGCAAAATACACCCACCAGAAGCCAACAGCATCTGCAACATGTCTCTCTTGATAAGATTGACACGTTCTTGGCGAAGATATTTGACTTGCTTTTGAGGTGGAATGTGGCCAGCATTTTGTTTTGGCTTGAAGGTTGCTCAGAAAAGAGAGCTCAGTTAATTTATAATGTTATGCAATCAAATCATTTTGAAAAAATGTGGTGGGGTATCGAAGTGAGTTATTACAATTTCATTCAGCTTTGGTTGTTAACAAGTATTTTAGAAAACGTCTGGCATAATGACAGTGGAAAATGTTATCCATCTGCACTTCAATAAATAAATGGATGCTTCATTAATGTTCACTAACTGAATGAAGGATGAAATTAAGAACAAATGAATGAATGAATACGGTCAAAATTAAACTTAAATGAATTACAATGAAGCTTTCATTAAAATACTGTCTCTAAGCTTTCAGTAAAATACTGTCTCTAAGCTGACTAATGTAGTAGGCTAATACAAAGGGATTCTAAGGGGATCACAATAGAGTGTTTGATTTGTAATCCTCAGTAAAAGTGTGTGTGTGTGTGTGTGTGTGTGTGTGTGTGTGTGTGTGTGTGGGGCTTGGCTGAGGGACTTTTATTAGCCATGGAAGTCCTGTAGAGACAAGGGGATGCTGGGTAGTTCTCAGGGCATGGGTCACTGGCTGCTCTGCAGACTGGAATTAACACACAACAAGAAAACAAAGTCAACCTAATGCAAATTTTAATATTGCTAAATCCGCAAGGGGCCAATGACGTGGCGGTTCCCGGGCAAGCGCAGCCAATCGGGGGACCTCAGTGACCATTAACCTGGATCAATCAGCTTCTTCACATGCCAATGTTGTGATGTCCGCATGAAGATCTCACCGTAATCAGGTCACACACACACACACTGTCGAAACCCAAAACCTAACATGCCTGTGTTATCTACAAAATGAACATGCTGACTGGACATTTAAAAACAGAAGCCTAAAGAGAGAAATATACCACGTTGCCAAACAAAGTAGCAGTGGATATTTCTATGAGATGTGGGTGTGTTGAAGTTAATCAATACCACCAAAAAATGCAAAAAAAAAAAAACCAATTGGAGC
Organism: Oncorhynchus mykiss; assembly: GCF_013265735.2. Lineage (NCBI taxonomy): Eukaryota > Metazoa > Chordata > Actinopteri > Salmoniformes > Salmonidae > Oncorhynchus > Oncorhynchus mykiss. Next base: position 91,421,802 of record NC_048569.1, on the reverse strand, counting down.
AGGTCACTGAAATGGTCATTATCAGTCTCCTCTTGCCCTTTGTTTAAGAAGCTAGGCTCCTGGACACTAATCCTTTCCATATCCCACGTCAGGGTTTATTTAAATAGTCCTCTCTCTCTCCTCATCTGTCCTGTCAGCCTCTCCTTCGTCAGGCCTCACGACCCTCTCAACCATCACACTCCTTTAATGACCAGGCTGTAATCTTTTGTTTTAGAGACAAAGAAATGATTGGTGTAGCAGAGAGCAGCGAACCGCAACTCATCGTGATACCCAGATAGGGACACCGGACTACATCTCGCCTTAGCAAAATTAGGCTGAGGTTTTTCTGTGGTATGCGTTTCTTCTGTCTTAAATGAAACTATGTCAGTAAGCACTGCTCCTCTCCCCAGTTAGCAGCTTAGACCTGTTTGTGTTTCCTAAGTCCCAGATAGAAAGACATCCATCACTGTGTGTGGGGGGGCTTGGTTATCTCTCCAGCCGTTTTAAAGCACACATGTCCCTTCAAAGTACTGTATAATCACAAAGTAAACCAGTTAATCTCTGACCCACTCACAACCCCTCAGACTGTATCCCCTACCACGAACCCTCAGACTGTATCCCCTATCACAACCCCTCAGACTGTATCCCCTACCACGACCCCTCAGACTGTATCCCTTACCACGACCCTCAGACTGTATCCTCTACCCCTCAGACTGTATCCCCTACCATGACCCCTCAGACTGTATCCCCTACCACGACCCTTCAGACTGTATCCCCTACCACGACCCCTCAGACTGTATCCCTTACCACGACCCTCAGACTGTATCCTCTACCCCTCAGACTGTATCCCCTACCACGACCCCTCAGACTGTATCCCTTACCACGACCCTCAGACTGTATCCACGACCCCTCAGACTGTATCCAGGACCCCTCAGACTGTATCCCCTATCACGACCCTCAGACTATATCCCCTACCACGACCCCTCAGACTGTATCCCCTACCACGACCCCTCAGACTGTATCCCCTACCACGACCCCTCAGACTGTATCCCCTACCACGACCCTTAGACTGTATCCCCTACCACAACCCCTCAGACTGTATCCCCTACCACGACCCCTCAGACTGTCTCCCCTACCACGACCCTCAGACTATATCCCCTACCACGACCCTTCAGACTGTATACCCTACCACGACCCCTCAGACTGTATCCCCTACCACGACCCTCAGACTGTATCCCCTACCACGACCCCTCAGACTGTATCCCCTACCACGACCCCTCAGACTGTATCCCCTACCACGACCCCTCAGACTGTATCCCCTACCACGACCCCTCAGACGACCCCCTCAGACTGTATCCCCTACCACAACCCTCAGACTGTATCCCCTACCACGACCCTCAGACTATATCCACAACCCCTCAGCCTATATCCCCTACCACGACCCCTTCAGACTGTATCCCCTACCACAACCCCTCAGACTGTATCCCCTACCACGACCCTCAGACTGTATCCCCTACCACGACCCCTCAGACTGTATCCCCTACCACGACCCTTCAGACTGTATCCCCTACCACGACCCTCAGACTGTATCCCCTACCACGACCCCTCAGACTGTATCCCCTACCACGACCCCTCAGACTGTATCCTCTACCCCTCAGACTGTATCCCCTACCACGACCCCTCAGACTGTATCCCCTACCACGACACTCAGACTGTATCCTCTACCCCTCAGACTGTATCCACGACCCCTCAGACTGTATCCCCTACCACGACCCTCAGACTGTATCCCCTACCACGACCCCTCAGACTGTATCCCCTACCACGACCCTTCAGACTGTATCCCCTACCACGACCCCTCAGACTGTATCCCCTACCACGACCCCTCAGACTGTATCCCCTACCACGACCCTTCAGACTGTATCCCCTACCACGACCCCTCAGACTGTATCCCCTACCACGACCCCTCAGACTGTATCCCCTACCACGACCCTTCAGACTGTATCCCCTACCACGACCCTCAGGCTGTATCCCCTACCACGACCCCTCAGGCTGTATCCCCTACCACGACCCTTCAGACTGTATCCCCTACCCCTCAGACTGTATCCCCTACCACGACCCTCAGACTGTATCCCCTACCACGACCCTCAGGCTGTATCCCCTACCACGACCCCTCAGGCTGTATCCCCTACCACGACCCTTCAGACTGTATCCCCTACCCCTCAGACTGTATCCCCTACCACGACCCCTCAGACTGTATCCCCTACCACGACCCTCAGGCTGTATCCCCTACCACGACCCCTCAGACTGTATCCCCTATCACGACCCTTCAGACTGTATCCCCTACCCCTCAGACTGTATCCCCTACCACGACCCCTCAGACTGTATCCCCTACCACGACCCCTCAGACTGTATCCCCTACCACGACCCTTCAGACTGTATCCCCTACCACGACCCCTCAGACTGTATCCCTTACCACGACCCTCAGACTGTATCCTCTACCCCTCAGACTGTATCCCCTACCACGACCCCTCAGACTGTATCCTCTACCCCTCAGACTGTATCCCCTACCACGACCCCTCAGACTGTATCCTCTACCCCTCAGACTGTATCCTCTACCCCTCAGACTGTATCCTCTACCCCTCAGACTGTATCCTCTACCCCTCAGACTGTATCCTCTACCCCTCAGACTGTATCCCTTACCACGACCCTCAGACTGTATCCTCTACCCCTCAGACTGTATCCTCTACCCCTCAGACTGTATCCCCTACCACAACCCCTCAGACGGTATCCCCTACCACGACCCCTCAGACGGTATCCCCTACCACGACCCCTCAGACTGTATCCCCTACCACGACCCTTCAGACTGTATCCCCTACCACGACCCTCAGACTGTATCCACGACCCCTCAGACTGTATCCACGACCCTCAGACTGTATCCCCTACCACGACCCCTCAGACTGTATCCACGACCCTCAGACTGTATCCCCTACCACGACCCCTCAGACTGTATCCACGACCCCTCAGACTGTATCCACGACCCTCAGACTGTATCCCCTACCACGACCCCTCAGACTGTATCCACGACCCTCAGACTGTATCCCCTACCACGACCCTCAGACTGTATCCACGACCCCTCAGACTGTATCCACGACCCCTCAGACTGTATCCCCTACCACGACCCCTCAGACTGTATCCCCTACCACGACCCCTCAGACTGTATCCACGACCCCTCAGACTGTATCCCCTACCACGACCCCTCAGACTGTATCCACGACCCCTCAGACTGTATCCCCTACCACGACCCCTCAGACTGTATCCACGACCCCTCAGACTGTATCCCCTACCACGACCCCTCAGACTGTATCCCCTACCACGACCCCTCAGACTGTATCCACGACCCTCAGACTGTATCCCCTACCACGACCCCTCAGACTGTATCCACGACCCCTCAGACTGTATCCACGACCCTCAGACTGTATCCCCTACCACGACCCCTCAGACTGTATCCACGACCCTCAGACTGTATCCCCTACCACGACCCTCAGACTGTATCCACGACCCCTCAGACTGTATCCACGACCCCTCAGACTGTATCCACGACCCCTCAGACTGTATCCACGACCCCTCAGACTGTATCCCCTACCACAACCCCTCAGACTGTATCCACGACCCCTCAGACTGTATCCCCTACCACGACCCCTCAGACTGTATCCACGACCCCTCAGACTGTATCCCCTACCACGACCCCTCAGACTGTATCCACGACCCCTCAGACTGTATCCCCTACCACGACCCCTCAGACTGTATCCCCTACCACGACCCCTCAGACTGTATCCCCTACCACGACCCCTCAGACTGTTTTCACGACCCTCAGACTGTATCCCCTACCACGACCCCTCAGACTGTATCCCCTACCCCGACCCTCAGACTCTCTATCAACCAGAACACCACAGGGATGGTCAGTAGATATAAACTAGCAGTGGAAGTGATCTAATCTTCTTTATTATAATTCTGTTGAAGACAAATATTCTCTAAAAGCTCAAATCAATTAACTGGTGTTTTTTTTGTAAGGACATAAATTATGTAATTTCCAACTAAACAAATGACAACAGCGAGATGAGAGTTATGTTTTCTGGCGTTGGGATATCAATATAAACCAACTGCAATCTCTCACTCCATTTCAGGGCAAATAAATAGGCGTGTCTCTTCGGCTAGGTTGTCATGTGATTAGTAAAACGACAGGTTTGTAACGACGTAGCCGCGTCTCCGCTGTTTGCTGCCGTAAAGTACCTGTTGTGTGTTATTCCTATTCCCTGGATGGGTCTTAAATCTCCCTCTACACCCAGTCAACTCGCAACCTTGTAGCTGGCTCACTGGAAGATTTCATTACACCTTTACTTTCCCGGGGTTAAAGGTTAAGTACTGGGAAGGAAATGCCCTCTGGCGTCCCTGCTCAGTGACCACTAACGGGAGCGCTAACGCCCCTAAAAGGGAACCCAATTCTCAGCCGCCAAATAAAATCAAGGAAACCGCCTTTTCTCATCAGCGACCTCTCTCACATGTCCGAAGGCGGTTTCTCCATAAATGTGAGAGAATTACCAAAGGAAAGAAGAGGAGGCGGAGGATGAGGGTCGAGCGGAAGGAAGAAAAGACTGTAAAATCGAAGCTTTGTACCTCTTTAAAAAGGTTTTGGCCTGAAGGTAGCACGGCCCTATTTGGCCTGGGCTTTAGTCGTAGCACTACAAAGCCCTGGCCATGTAAAACTGTCCTAGTCATTAAGCCACTTCCTTGTGTAAGCATAGGTGACAATTTTATAGTCCCAGTACTTCAACAATCACAGGGACACAAATGGTTTTAATTACTTTTGTTTTATATCCGGTGAACAAACACAACAAACACTTTAAATGAAGGTAGCTGGCTAGAAATATTGTCGCAGGGACATTTGTTGATCGTCTAAATTTGTATCTATCTGTTGAATATGATTACAACATGGATTAAAACATACTATTCAATATGATCACAACTTGGATTGTTTATCTAAGAATTATCAACTACTTCCCAGTTGTGTTGATTGATAAAACAACTGAATAAACTTGAGACCGGGTCTTTACTCTCTGTCATTGATGTGAAATTGATGTGAAATTGATGTGAAAAATCACATTTGTACATATTTCACATGTATAAACTATGAGATATCCAAAATATGCATCTTTGTTATGATGTTGTAAAATATTTTCACTAATCTTTTTCCCCACACAGTGGGTCTATTTCTGAGACAAACATAAATAAAACAGGCCACAAAAACAAAGAACTGTGAAGTCTTTAAAACACACACACACACACACACACACACACACACACACACACAGAAGAATAAAAACTTTCTATACATTTCTTATGATGAATGAAGCAAGCCATGCAAACTACTCAGAATGCATAATGAATTGTATACATCATATGTCAAATGAATTAGCATGTAGGACTCCGAAAGAGGGGCATGGGAGTCTCTGCTAATTGGCAGCGAGGCTTCATGCATAATTATGGGCCGAGCGGCTTCCTTTGCCGTGTTTCTGTGCCAGTAGCTGAATAACGAGAAGAGAGAAACAAAGGGACATGGTGGTGGTGGCTGTCCGGGGGAGTTGAGGGGTGGAGGAGGGGGGGCGGGGGGGGGGGGGGGGGGGGGGGGGGGGGGGGGTACAGCTCATCTCGACAGCAGCTCATCAAGAACAAGATAAACCCTGCGACTGTCGTCAATATCCCCCCAAAAATATTTTTTTTATTATTGTGCAAATTCCCATTACTCCTGTGGTTAATTCAACTATACTGTTTTACTAATTAAATGTTTCTTATTAAAAGGACATTGTCAATTTTTTTAATATAAAATGTGGTTTAATTTAAAAGGTCTTATTAAAATAAATGAAACATTTTTTAAATGTAGTTTTTACTTAGATATCTTTCTGTGCAATAATGAAACATGACATATTTTAGATAAATCTGTGCTAAACAATATCTCAACATCTTCAATCTACTACTAAAACGATACTTCATAGTTGTCATTGATAGGTTGTTACTTCAATTGTTTGTCCTGGAAAATATAACCAAATGAATAATATTATAGGGACCGAATGAATAGGGAATTCAGGAGCTTAGTATTCTGTAACTGACATGACTAACTTCAAGAGGCTAACACTCGGATGCATATTGCTTCCAAAGAAACAGTATCATTGTCTACATTTGAGTTTCTTTCACTTCCAAAACCTCACCGTCTCCCCAATCAATTAAGAAATGTAATCTGCATATTATAACGAGAGAAGTGAGGATATTACAACTTTAAATTGTATTTATTTATGAATAACTAACGATAATATACATGTCTTTCCTCATAAGTTGGATAATTGTGACAAAATGAATTTCTAAAAAAATTATAGAAATACTGAACTGGATTTGCGTAACTGATTGATCAAATCGGCCAGTAGGTGGAGAATAACCTTGTTGAAAGGTCCTATTTGTAAGTCGTACGTGTCGTACCTGAGCAGACAGATGCAGACACGGCAGCCGGACGTGAGTCTGCAGAAGCCAAACCTCTGCTTGCTCTCGATGTCCGTCAGCACAAAGGCAAAGTTCTGGCCCACCGGACTCTGGGAAACCCTGGGAACAGTCACCGCACGCACGCACGCAGGCACGCACGCAGTCACCAGGCAGTCACGCACGCAGGCACGCACGCACGCAGTCACCAGGCAGTCACCAGGCAGGCACGCACGCACACAGTCACCAGGCACGCACGCACGCAGTCACCAGGCAGGCACGCACGCAGGCAGTCACCAGGCAGGCACGCACGCAGGCAGTCACCAGGCAGGCACGCACGCACGCACGCACGCACGGGACAGAGACAACACACCATTAACACAACCAATTACCACGACACATGTACTACAGTATTACCACACAGTCACCTACGGAACAGAAATACCAAACCATTAATTGGGAACAACAAATGGGACATTCATCAAGTGTTTCAGAGAATCGTGAAAATGAGTTGTGAACATGTAATGGTTTGAGTTTTCTGCTAACCAGAACATAAACAGCAGAGGAGAGACACAACAAACGTACAATAACATATTATTATGAAGATGTTTTTACAGTAGAACCGAGCACTACTGACTTGGTGATAGCGGTACACACAGACCGCTGTTCAACATAACATTCAATATGTTTAATCCTTTACAGGCCTACAGTACGAAACCAATGAGTCAATACTTGAGTCAGTGAGACAACTAAAATCTGGTTTGTTTCTTATTCAAATAAGGATTTTTTTTTTTGGTCTAAAGTGGCTAACTACTCACCTAGCACTAAGTGTCTCAACCTAACGCTGACTAGAAGGCCAAGATCACTACGAAACCTTTCGAAATGTCCCTGACTGTTGAGTGTGTGAGAGTTGGGTGTGTTTTCTCTCATGCAGTTTCATCACTAGATGGCAGCAGTTAAGCTTGTGTGTCCTCTAAGCTAAAAAATTAAAAACAGCACTTTTCACATGTCATTCTCCAGGAAGAAAAATAAGAGCAGAATCCTCTACAGATGGCTACTTTCCAAATCAAGATACAATTATTCATCAGACTGGTATATAGTTATTCAGACTGGTACCAAGTCTAGATATATAGTTATTCAGACTGGTACCAAGTCTAGATATATAGTTATTCAGACTGGTACCAAGTCTAGATATATAGTTATTCAGACTGGTACCAAGTCTAGATATATAGTTATTCAGACTGGTACCAAGTCTAGATATATAGTTATTCAGACTGGTACCAAGTCTCGATATATAGTTATTCAGACTGGTACCAAGTCTAGATATATAGTTATTCAGACTGGTACCAAGTCTAGATATATAGTTATTCAGACTGGTACAGACTGGTACACAGAGAACAGCAGATAGGGGCGTTAACGGCAGATGGGGGCGTTAACGGCAGATGGGGGCGTTAACGGCAGATGGGGGCGTTAACGGCAGATGGGGGCGTTAACGGCAGATAGGGGGCGTTAACGGCAGATAGGGGGCGTTAACGGCAGATAGGGGGCGTTAACGGCAGATAGGGGGCGTTAACGGCAGATAGGGGGCGTTAACGGCAGATAGGGGGCGTTAACGGCAGATAGGGGGCGTTAACGGCAGATAGGGGCGTTAACGGCAGATAGGGGCGTTAACGGCAGATAGGGGCGTTAACGGCAGATAGGGGCGTTAACGGCAGATAGGGGCGTTAACGGCAGATAGGGGCGTTAACGGCAGATAGGGGCGTTAACGGCAGATAGGGGCGTTAACGGCAGATAGGGGCGTTAACGGCAGATAGGGGCGTTAACGGCAGATAGGGGCGTTAACGGCAGATAGGGGCGTTAACGGCAGATAGGGGCGTTAACGGCAGATAGGGGCGTTAACGGCAGATAGGGGCGTTAACGGCAGATAGGGGCGTTAACGGCAGATAGGGGCGTTAACGGCAGATAGGGGCGTTAACGGCAGATAGGGGCGTTAACGGCAGATAGGGGCGTTAACGGCAGATAGGGGCGTTAACGGCAGATAGGGGCGTTAACGGCAGATAGGGGCGTTAACGGCAGATAGGGGCGTTAACGGCAGATAGGGGCGTTAACGGCAGATAGGGGCGTTAACGGCAGATAGGGGCGTTAACGGCAGATAGGGGCGTTAACGGCAGATAGGGGCGTTAACAGCAGATAGGGGCGTTAACAGCAGATAGGGGCGTTAACAGCAGATAGGGGCGTTAACAGCAGATAGGGGCGTTAACAGCAGATAGGGGCGTTAACAGCAGATAGGGGCGTTAACAGCAGATAGGGGCGTTAACAGCAGATAGGGGCGTTAACAGCAGATAGGGGCGTTAACAGCAGATAGGGGCGTTAACAGCAGATAGGGGCGTTAACAGCAGATAGGGGCGTTAACAGCAGATAGGGGGGTTAACAGCAGATAGGGGGGTTAACAGCAGATAGGGGGGTTAACAGCAGATAGGGGGGTTAACAGCAGACTCCCCTGTATCTGAGCTCCATTATGTGGCACATACACAGCTCTCCAGTTTCTAATAAATATGATTGTGTGTGTGTGTGTGTGTGTGTGTGTGTGAGTGAGTGAGTGAGTGAGTGAGCGAGCGAGCGAGCGAGTGAGTGAGTGAGTGAGCGAGTGAGCGAGCGAGTGAGAGAGAGAGTGTGTGTGTGTGAACAGAGGACAGAACCCTACCTCTCCACATCGAAGGGGAAGCAGAACTTGGGCACCGTCTGGAGAACCTCCTGAGAACACAACCATTAGAAAACATTTAGTTAACATTAACACAACCATTAGAAAACATTTAGTTAACATTAACACAACGCAAACAAAACCATTAGAAAACATTTAGTTAACATTAACACAACCATTAGAAAACATTTAGTTAACATGAACACAACCATTAGAAAACATTTAGTTAACATTAACACAACCATTAGAAAACATTTAGTTAACATTAACACAACCATTAGAAAACATTTAGTTAACATTAACACAACCATTAGAAAACATTTAGTTAACATTAACACAACCATTAGAAAACATTTAGTTAACATTAACAAAACGCAAACACTAATACAATGCAAACAACACTAAAACATCACCCAACGCAAACCCAACACTAAAACACGAACAACATAACCCAACTCGCACACAATAACTTTCAATGATAAGCCATTATAAATGTTTATAAACACTAAATGATTATACATGTTTAAAAACTAGGATAAAATGTTAATATTAATAGTGTGAACAACAGCAAACTATTTATTTTTAGCTTATTCATTATTAATAATGAATGTATTTTCATTCATACACGACCCTGTAAATTAATCAAACATAACAGACTTAATCAATCAAATGAGTTGTTGAAGAAGGATTCAATTAAAAGTCTTACAGTCAAAAAAAATCCTCTCATTAAATAATTAAAATCAGGCTAAATAACCCGACATACAACAGACATTACTTAATGTTCAGAGATGATGAGTGTTGCAGTTGAGAGAATCAGGGCCAAAACGGTTTCTATTCTATAGATCCAGACCCACAGATTAAATCATTAGCTATGAAAACCTACATCAATTATCAGGGGTGATGATGGGAGAGGGAGGGAGGGAGACTTAGGTGGAGGCAGATTGCTGTGACAATGAGCTAAGCAGCTCTGGGTGTACAGAACGGTCAGGGTGGAGGGGGGGGGGGGGGGGGGGGGGGTACAGAACGGGCAGGGTGGAGGATGGGGTACAGAATGGGCAGGGTGGAGGGGGGGGGGGGGGGGGGGGTACAGAACTGGCAGAGTGGAGGGGGGTGTACAGACCGGGCAGGGTGGAGTATAGAGCCTTAAGGGCTTTACCTCCCAACACCTCCCCTGGGGGGGACCTGCCCTTCAGCCCCCCACCAGGGGATATGAATTTAGACAAGGAGCAGAGCTGAGCACCATATGGAACACCTGTCTGTCTGAGGGGTGAGTCTGTCTGTCTGTCTGTCTGTCTGTCTGTCTGTCTGTCTGTCTGTCTGTCTGTCTGTCTGTCTGTCTGTCTGAGGGGTGAGTCTATCTGTCTGTCTGTCTATCTGTCTGTCTGTCTGTCTGAGGGGTGAGTCTATCTGCCTTTCTGTCTGCCTGTCTGAGGGGTGAGTCTGCCTGTCTGTCTGTCTGAGGGGTGAGTCTGTCTGTCTGTCTGTCTGTCTGTCTGTGGGGTGAGTCTGCCTGTCTGTCTGAGGGGTGAGTCTGCCTGTCTGAGGGGTGAGTCTGTCTGTGTCTGTATGTCTGTCTGTCTGAGGGGTGAGTCTGTCTGTCTGCCTGTCTGAGGGGTGAGTCTGTCTGTCTGCTGGTCTGAGGGGTGAGTATGTCTGCTGGTCTGAGGGGTGAGTCTGTCTGCCTGTCTGAGGGGTGAGTGTCTGCGTGCCTGTCTGAGGGGTGAGTGTCTGCTTGCCTGTCTGAGGGGTGAGTCTGCCTGTCTGTATGCCTGTCTGTCTGTCTGAGTGGTGAGTCGATCTGCCTGTCTGCCTGTCTGCCTGTCTAAGGGGTGAGTCTGCCTGTCTGAGGGGTGAGTCTGCCTGTCTGAGGGGTGAGTCTGCCCGTCTTTTATCTGTCTGAGGGTGGTGAGTGTCTGTCTGTCTGTCTGAGGATTGAGAGCCCGTCTGTCTGTCTGTCTGAGGGTTGAGAGCCCGTCTGTCTGTCTGTCTGAGGGTTGAGAGCCCGTCTGTCTGTCTGTCTGAGGGTTGAGAGCCCGTCTGTCTGTCTGTCTGAGGGTTGAGAGCCCGTCTGTCTGTCTGTCTGTCTGAGGATTGAGAGCCCGTCTGTCTGTCTGTCTGAGGGTTGAGAGCCCGTCTGTCTGTCTGTCTGAGGGTTGAGAGCCCGTCTGTCTGTCTGTCTGTCTGTCTGAGGGTTAAGAGCCCGTCTGTTTGTCTGAGGGTTAAGAGGCCGTCTGTCTGTCTGAGGGTTGAGAGCCCGTCTGTCTGTCTGAGGGTTGAGAGCCCGTCTGTCTGTCTGAGGGTTGAGAGCCCGTCTGTCTGTCTGAGGGTTGAGAGCCCGTCTGTCTGTCTGTCTGTCTGTCTGTCTGTCTGTCTGAGGGTTGAGAGTCCGTCTGTCTGTCTGTCTGTCTGTCTGAGGGTTGAGAGCCTGTCTGTCTGTCTGTCTGTCTGTCTGTCTGTCTGTCTGTCTGTCTGTCTGTCTGTCTGTCTGAGGGTTGAGAGCCCGTCTGTCTGTCTGTCTGTCTGTCTGTCTGTCTGTCTGTCTGTCTGTCTGTCTGAGGGTTGAGAGTCCGTCTGCCTGTCTGAGGGTTGAGAGCCCGTCTGTCTGTCTGAGGGTTGAGAGCCCGTCTGTCTGTCTGTCTGTCTGAGGGTTGAGAGCCCGTCTGTCTGTCTGTCTCTTCTATTATTAAGCACCTTGTAGAGCCTATCTTAAATATGGCACTCACATTCACCAAATAAAAACATATGGGTTGCCAGATTCCTGGAACTGTCATTGTCCATTTGGGTTGCCAGATTCATGAAACTGTCATTGTCCAGCCCATTTTGGTTGCCAGATTCCTGAAATTGTCATTGTCCAGCCCATTTGGGTTGCCAGATTCCTGGAACTGTCATTGTCCAGCCCATTTGGGTTGCCAGATTCCTGGAACTGTCATTGTCCAGCCCATTTGGGTGACCCAAGGACACCGCCAAGATCCCAATACAATAAAACGAAGCAGTAAGCAGTGTGTGTGTGTGTGTGGGTGTGGGTGTGTGAGTACACGTTTTGCCGGTCCTCACTTGGAAAAACACTATTTTAGCGTTAGGGGTGAGGTTTAGGAGTTTGGGTGAGGTTTACGGGGTGAGGTTAGGGTAAGTGTTAAGTTTACGGAAAATAGGATTATAGTAAGACAAAGCTGTGTGTGTGTCGGTGTGTGTGTGTGTGTTTGTGTGTGTGTGTGTACAAACAAATAGATTGATCTATTTCACTCAAGATCACACAAACTCAGCAGGAGCCAATGTCCAGAACATTCCAACACCAACCCTCTTTCCATCCAGAAGGGATGAAGACAACTGACAAGCATTTCTCTCACCCTTCCTTCTCCAACGAGCATCTCTGTCTGTCTCAATCTGTTTGTGTGTGTCTGTCTCCATCCTCTCCTCTCCATCCTCTCCTCTCTCCATCCTCTCCTCTACACCCTCTCCTCTCCTCCACACCCTCTCCTCTCCTCGAAAACCTCTACATCCTCTCCTCTCTCCATCCTCCCCTCTCCATCCTCCCTTCTCCATCCTCCCTTCTCCATCCTCTCCTCTCCATCCTCATCCTCTCTCCATCCTCTACAGCATCTACATCTTCTCCTCTACAGCCTCTCCATTCCCTCCTCTCCTCTACAGCCTCTCTTCCCATCTCCAGCCTCCTCTACATCCTCTCCTCTCCCCTCTACAGCCTCTGCCCTCTACAGCCTCTGCCCTCTACAGCCTCTGCCCTCTACAGCCTCTGCCTCCTCTCCTCTCCATCGTCTCCTCTACAGAATCTCCATTCTCTCCTCTACATCCCCTCCTCTACATCCCTACCTTACTCTCCTCTACATCCCCTCCTCTACATCCCCTCCTCTACATCTTCTCCTCTACATCTTCTCCTTACTCTCCTTCCTCTCCTCTCCATCCTCTCCTCTCCATCCTCTCCTCTCCATCCTCTCCATCCCCTCCTCTATATCCTCTCCTCTCCTCTACATCCACTCTATATCCTCTCCTCTATATCCTCTCCTCTATATCCTCTCCTCTATATCCCCACCTTTATATCCTCTCCTCTCCATCCCCTCTATATCCTCTCCTCTCCTCTACATCCCCTCTATATCCTCTCCTCTCCTCTCCATCCCCACCTCTATATCATCTCCTCTCCTCTATATCCTCTCCTCTCCATCCCCACCTCTATCCTCTCCTCTCCATCCCCACCTATATATCCTCTCCTTTCCTCTATATCACCTCTATATCCTCTCATCTCCATCCCCACCTCTATATCCTCTCCTCTCCTCTATATCACCTCTACAGTGGGGCAAAAAAGTATTGTCAGCCACCAATTGTGCAAGTTCTCCCACTTAAAAAGATGAGAGGCCTGTAATTTTCATCATAGGCACACTTCAACTATGACAGACAAAATGAGAAAAAAATCCAGAAAATCACATTGTAGGATTTTTAATGAATTTATTTGCAAATTATGGTGGAAAATAAGTATTTGGTCACCTACAAACAAGCAACATTTCTGGTTCTCACAGACCTGTAACTTCTTCTTTAAGAGGCTCCTCTGTCCTCCACTCTACCTGTATTAATGGCACCTGTTTGAACTTATCAGTTTAAAAGACACCTGTCAACAACCTCCAACAGTCACACTCCAAACTCCACTATGGCCAAGACCAAAGAGCTGTCAAAGGACACCAGAAACAAAATTGTAGCCCTGCACCAGGCTGGGAAGACTGAATCTGCAATAGGTAAGCAGCTTGGTTTGAAGAAATCAACTGTGGGAGCAATTATTAGGAAATGGAAGACATACAAGACCACTGACAATCTCCCTCGATCTCGGGCTCCACGCAAGATCTCACCCCGTGGGGTCAAAATGATCACAAGAACGGTGAGCAAAAATCCCAGAACCACACGGGGGGACCTAGTGAATGACCTGCAGAGAGCTGGGACCAAAGTAACAAAGCCTACCATCAGTAACACACTACGCCGCCAGGGACTCAAATCCTGCAGTGCCAGACGTGTCCCCCTGCTTAAGCCAGTACATGTCCAGGCCCGTCTGAAGTTTGCTAGAGAGCATTTGGATGATCCAGAAGAAGATTGGGAGAATGTCATATGGTCAGATGAAACCAAGATAGAACTTTTTGGTAAAAACTCAACTCGTCGTGTTTGGAGGACAAAGAAGGCTGAGTTGCATCCAAAGAACACCATACCTACTGTGAAGCATGGGGGTGGAAACATCATGCTTTGGGGCTGTTTTTCTGCAAAGGGACCAGGACGACTGATCCGTGTGAAGGAAAGAATGAATGGGGCCATGTATCGTGAGATTTTGAGTGAAAACCTCCTTCCATCAGCAAGGGCATTGAAGATGAAACGTGGCTGGGTCTTTCAGCATGACAATGATCCCAAACACACCGCCCGGGCAATGAAGGAGTGGCTTCGTAAGAAGCATTTCAAGGTCCTGGAGTGGCCTAGCCAGTCTCCAGATCTCAACCCCATAGAAAATCTTTGGATGGAGTTGAAAGTCCATGGGCCCATTCAAAGAATGGGCCAAAATACCAGCAACAGTGTGTGAAAACCTTGTGAAGACTTACAGAAAACGTTTGACCTCTGTCATTGCCAACAAAGGGTATATAACAAAGTATTGAGATAAACTTTTGTTATTGACCAAATACTTATTTTCCACCATAATTTGCAAATAAATTCATTAAAAATCCTACAATGTGATTTTCTGGATTTTTTTTCTCATTTTGTCTGTCATAGTTGAAGTGTACCTATGATGAAAATTACATCATCCTTTTAAGTGGGAGAACTTGCACAATTGGTGGCTGACTAAATATTTTTTTGCCCCACTGTATATCCTCTCCTCTATATCACCTCTATATCCTTTCCTCTCCATCCTCTCCTCTCCATCCTCTCCTCTCCATCCTCTCTTCTCCATCCACTCTTCTCATCCTCTCCTCTCCATCCTCTCCTCTCCATCCTCTCCTCTCCATCCTCTCCTCTCCATCCTCTCCTCTACATCCACATCATCCTCTACATCCACATCATCCTCTACATCCACATCATCCTCTACATCCACATCATCCTCTACATCCACATCATCCTCTACATCCACATCATCCTCTACATCCTCTCCTCTCCGTCCTATCCACATCGTCCTCTCCTCATCATCCTCTACAGCTTCTCCCCTCTACAGCCTATCCTCTCCTCTCCTCTACAGCCTCTCCTCTCTTCTACAGCCTCTCCTCTCCTCTACATCCTCTCCCCTCTACAGCCTCTCCCCTCTACAGCCTCTCCCCTCTACAGCCTCTTCTCTCCTCTCAATCCTATCCACATAATCCTCTACAGCATCTCCCCTCTACAGCCTCCCCCCTCTACAGCCTCCCCCCTCTACAGCCTCCCCCCTCTACAGCCTCCCCCCTCTACAGCCTCTACCTCCTCTCCTCTACAGCCTCTCCATTATCTCCTCTCCTCTACATCCCCTCCTCTACATCCCCTCCTCTACATCCCCTCCTCTACATCCCCTCCTCTACATCCCCTCCTCTACATCCCCTCCTCTACATCCCCTCCTCTACATCCTCTCCTCCACTCAACATCATTCACTCCTCTCCATCCACATCCTCTCCGTCCACATCCTCTCCTCTACATCCTCTCCTCTCCATCCTCTCCATCCTCTCCATCCTCTCCTCTCCATCTTCTCCTCTACATCCACTACTCTCCATCCTCTCCTCTCCATCTTCTCCTCTACATCCACTACTCTCCATCCTCTCCTCTCCATCCTCTCCTCTCCATCCTCTCCTCTACATCCTCTCCATCCATCCACTCCACTCCATCCTCTCTCCTCTACATCCTCTCCTCTCCATCCTCTCCTCTCACTCCTCTGCATCCCCTCCTCTCACTCCTCTGCATCCTCTCACTCCTCTACATCCACTACTCTCCTCTCCCCTCTACATCCTCTCCTCTCCTCTACATCCTCTCCTCTACATTCTCTCATCTCCTCTACATTTTCTCCTCTCACTCCTCTGCATCCTCTCCTCTCACTCCTCTGCATCCTCTCCTCTCACTCCTCTGCATCCTCTCCTCTCACTCCTCTGCATCCTCTCCTCTCACTCCTCTGCATCCTCTCCTCTCACTCCTCTGCATCCTCTCCTCTCACTCCTCTGCATCCTCTCCTCTCACTCCTCTGCATCCTCTCCTCTCACTCCTCTGCATCCTCTCCTCTCACCCCTCTGCATCCTCTCCTCTCACTCCTCTGCATCCTCTCCTCTCACTCCTCTGCATCCTCTCCTCTCACTCCTCTGCATCCTCTCCTCTCACTCCTCTGCATCCTCTCCTCTCACTCCTCTGCATCCTCTCCTCTCACTCCTCTACATCCTCTCCTCTCACTCCTCTACATCCTCTCCTCTCACTCCTCTACATCCTCTCCTCTCACTCCTCTACATCCTCTCCTCTCACTCCTCTGCATTCTCTCCTCTCACTCCTCTGCATCCTCTCCTCTCACTCCTCTACATCCACTACTCTCTTCTCCTCTCACTCCTCTGCATCCTCTCACTCCTCTGCATCCTCTCCCTCCTCTCCTCTCACTCCTCTCCTCTCACTCCTCTCCTCTCACTCCTCTGCATCCTCTCCTCTCACTCCTCTGCATCCTCTCCTCTCACTCCTCTGCATCCTCTCACTCCTCTACATCCTCTCCTCTCCTCTCTCCATCCTCTCCTCTACATCCTCTCCCCTCTTCTCCATCCTCTCCTCATCCTCTCCCCTCATCCTCTCCATCCTCTACCCTCATCCTCTCCACCCTCTCCCCTCATCCTCTCCATCCTCTCCCCTCATCCTCTCCATCCTCTCCCCTCATCCTCTCTTCCAGATCCTCTCCCCTCATCCTCTCTTCCAGATCCTCTCCTCCTCTACTCTACTCTCCTCTATTCCAGACAAAAGAATATAAAGTAGCTAATACATTTGCAGCTCTGGAGGCATATGTGTGTGTGTATTATTATCGGAAGTAGAGACAGGGGTATCAGTGAGTGAGACAGCACACTCTGGTCCCCTGACATAGGTCTGACATCACAGCACAGTACAGGGCCTGCTGCCTCTGCATAGCCTCACATCCCTGCCCAACGCAGCTACAGCGGGCAGGTCTTCCTTTCCACACTGGCCTGTCTCTGCCTCAGCCCGCTGTTCCCCATGGTGTCGACATGGACGATCGGCCCAGTGTGTTCTGTGGTCTACGGACCACCAATAGATCACCTGCAACTCTCTGATGGCAGATCCTTCCCAACATACTTGGGCACCGCAAACCCGGCACAGCATTAGGAGAGGGAACCCACCGTGTGGATACACTCTACAACAGAGTCACAAAGGGAAGGTCAGTACAACCAGGTGGTTAAATGCTACCCAGCCAGGGCCTTGGGGGTTCATTTGGGGTGTGAACTTAACAAGACAAAAGAGAAATAGAGAGGAAATAAAGGATGATGAGAGGAGAGGAGAGAGATACGTGTGTGTGGAAACCCAAATTGGTCTACACGGACAAGTTCTGGCCTAGTTTAGATCTTATCTGTCGGAAAGATATCAGTTTGTTTCTGTGAATGATTTGTCCTCTGACAAATCAACTGTAAAGTTCGGTGTTCCTCAAGGTTCCGTTTTAGGACCACTATTGTTTTCACTATATATTTTACCTCTTGGGGATATCATTCGAAAACATAATGTTAACTTTCAGTGCTATGCGGATGACACACAGCTGTACATTTCAATGAAACATGGTGAAGCCCCAAAATTGCCCTCGCTAGAAGCATGTGTTTCAGACATAAGGAAGTGGATGGCTGCAAACTTTCTACTTTTAAACTCGGACAAAACAGAGAAGCTTGTTCTAGGTCCCAAGAAACAAAGAGATCTTATGTTGAATCTGACAATTAATCTTAATGGTTGTACAGTCGTCACAAATAAAACTGTGAAGGACCTTGGCGTTACTCTGGACCCTGATCTCTCTTTTGAAGAACATATCAAGACCATTTCAAGGACAGCTTTTTTCCATCTACGTAACATTGCAAAAATCTGAAACTTTCGGTCCAAAAATGATGCAGAAAAATGAATCCATGCTTTTGTCACTTCTAGGTTAGACTACTGCAATGCTCTACTTTCCCAAACCTCAAAATTTGATCATATTACTCCAGTGTTAGCCCTCCCTACACTGGCTTCCTGTCAAAGCAAGGGCTGATTTCAAGGTTTTACTGCTAACCTACAAAGCATTACATGGGCTTGCTCCTACCTATCTCTCTGATTTGGTCCTGCCGTACATACCTACACCTACGCTACGGTCACAAGACGCAGGCCTCCTAATTGTCCCTAGAATTTCTAAGCAAACAGCTGGAGGCAGGGCTTTCTCCTATAGAGCTACATTTTTATGGAACGGTCTGCCTACCCATGTCAGAGACGCAAACTCGGTCTCAACCTTGAAGTCTTTACTGAAGACTCATCTCTTCAGTGGGTCATATGATTGAGTGTAGTCTGGCCCAGGAGTGGGAAGGTGAACGGAAAGGCTCTGGAGCAACGAACCGCCCTTGCTGTCTCTGCCTGGAGTACTTCTCCTGTCCTATTCGGTGCCCTGTGTGAATTTAAGTGTGCTCTCTCTAATTCTCTCTTTCTCTCTTTCTTTCTCTCTCTCGGAGGACCTGAGCCCTAGGACCATGCCTCAGGACTACCTGACATGATGACTCCTTGCTGTCCCCAGTCCACCTGGCCGTGCTGCTGCTCCAGTTTCAACTGTTCTGCCTTATTATTATTCGACCATGCTGGTCATTTATGAACATTTGAACATCTTGGCCATGTTCTGTTATAATCTCCACCCGGCACAGCCAGAAGAGGACTGGCCACCCCACATAGCCTGGTTCCTTTCTAGGTTTCTTCCTAGGTTTTGGCCTTTCTAGGGAGTTTTTCCTAGCCACCGTTCTTCTACACCTGCATTGCATGCTGTTTGGGGTTTTAGGCTGGGTTTCAGTACAGCACTTTGAGATATCAGCTGATGTACGAAGGGTTTTATAAATACATTTGATTTGATTTGATACAGAGAGAGGAGAGGGGAGAGGGGAGAGAATGAGAGAGAAGAGGAGAGAGAGAGAGAGACAGATCCACAAAGAATTCAAAAACAACTTAATTTTTATTGTTTATTTCACTTTTGTATATTATCTACCTCACTTGCTTTGGCAATGTTAACACATGTTTCCCATGCCAATAAAGCCCTTGAATTGAATTGAGAGAGAGAGACAGTGTCTTTGTGTCCTTTAACCATTTGTACATTTGTACATCTTTGTGTCCTTTAACCATTTGTACATTGTTAAAACACTGTATATATATAATATGACATTTGTAATGTCTTTATTGTTTTGAAACTTCTGTATGTGTAATGTTTACTGTTAATTTGTATTGTTTAAATCACTTTATATATTATCTACCTCACTTGCTTTGGCAATGTTAACACATGTTTCCCATGCCAATAAAGCCCTTGAATTGACAGAGGAGAGAGAGACAGAGAGAGAGAGAGAGAGAGAGAGAGAGGAGAGAAAGACAGAGATACAGAGAGAGAGGATAGGAGAGAGACAGAGACAGAGTAGGGGGGGGGGGAGAGGAGAGGAGAGGAGAGACAGAGAGAGAGAGAGCGAGAGACAGAGAGAGATTCACTTTATATATTATCTACCTCACTTGCTTTGGCAATGTTAACACATGTTTCCCATGCCAATAAAGCCCTTGAATTGAATTGAATTGAGAGATAGAGAGACAGAGACTG